>NC_062532.1:6433382-6438382 GCF_022655615.1 Tachysurus fulvidraco
GTAGTGTTTGTTTAATACTGGTACCATTCAAACTTAATTATACTCTGTAAGTTTTGAGTTAAGCTTGCAATAAATCGCTTTGGTATCCTTGCTGAAAATGAACATACAGCAAATTGTTAAAAGAAACTGTCACTCAAATCAGGATGGGTTCCCTTTTGAGTCTGGTTCCTCTCGAGGTTTCTTCCTCATATCCTCTCATGGAGTTTTTTCTTCTTGCAAGCAGTCCACAGCTGTTGACCAAAACCAAGTATGACCAATCCTGGTTTGACCAACTGACACCCACTCCCACACGCACTCGTGACTAATCCCACCCAATCCCCCATGCAATCTTGTTCAATCTTACCCAGGCCTACACACACCCACACATGCTTGACCAATCCTACCCTGACCCACATGCACTCTTGACCAATCCCACCCACTCCCACATGCACTCTTGCCCAATCCCACTCACTAATACACACACTCTTGACCAATCCTACCCACTCCCACACTATCCTGCCCAATCCCACCCACTCCCACATGCACTCTTGACCAATCCCACTCACTCCAACACACTATCCTGCCCAATCCCACCCACTCCAACACACTATCCTGCCCAATCCCACCCACTCCCGCATGCACTCTTGACCAATCCCACTCACTCCAATACCACTCACTTTCACACACACCCTTGACAAATCCTACCCACTCCCACTCACACCCTTGACAAATCCTACCCACTCCCAAACACACCCTTGACAAATCCTACCCACTCCCACTCACACCCTTGACAAATCCTACCCACTCCCAAACACACCCTTGACAAATCCTACCCACTCCCACTCACACCCTTGACAAATCCTACCCACTCCCACTAACACCCTTGACAAATCCTACCCACTCCCACTCATACCCTTGACAAATCCTACCCACTCCCACACACACCCTTGACAAATTCTACCCACTTCCACACACACTCTTGACCAGTCCTACCCACTCCCTCAGACACTCTTGACCAGTCCCACCCACTCCCACACACACTCTTGACCAGTCCCACCCACTCCCACACACACTCTTGACCAGTCCCACCCACTCCCACACACACTCTTGACCAGTCCCACCCAGGCCCACACAATTTTTTTCTAATCCTACCCACTCCCATCCACTCCCACACAAACTCTTGACCAATCACACCCAGGTCCACAGACACGTGTCCAATCCCATCCACTCCCACACAAACTCTTGACCAATCACACCCAGGTCCACAGACACGTGTCCAATCCCATCCACTCCCACACAAACTCTTGACCAATTTTTCCCAGTCCCTAACAAACCCTCAGAAAGCCTGACCAGTCCCTCCAACTCTCTCAGATGTTCTTGTCCAATTTCTGACCACTCAATAAGGTTTTGGCCACGGGAAAGACTTCAGGACAGAAGACTGCACTTTCAGAAACAGGTCTCAGGACAAGCTGCATTTTGTTTCCTTAGTTAATCCATCTCATTCTCTCTCTCTCTCTCTCTCTCTCTCTCTCTCTCTCTCTCTCTCTCTCTCTCTCTCTCTCTCTCTCTGTAAATATGAATCAACTGATCATCTGGAAAATAAAATTGAGCAGTTCAGGAAGTGAGCACAAACTTGTTGACTGACAACATACTCACCATACAATGTGTGTGTGTGTGTGTGTGTGTGTGTGTGTGTGTGTGTGTGTGTGTGTGTGTGTGTGTGTGTTTCTACACATTAGAAGTAAGTGTGTGCTCAGGACAGATTAATAACTTGCCCAAAAATGAAAAAACAGTGAGAAAGTGAGAAATAATCATGGAGGTTAGTGTGTGTGTGTGTGTGTGTGTGTGTGTGTGTGTGTGTGTGTGTGTGTGTGTTGTCGCCGTTAATAAATGTTGAAGAGTGTGAGAATATTTATCAGTATTATATTTACATTTTGTGTGTGTGTGTGTGTGTGTGTGTGTGTGTGTGTGTGTGTGTGTGTGTGTGTGTAGTTGGACTGATGAGAGACATGAAGTTGGAGTCACTCTGTCTTCAGTCAGAATGGATGCTGGCACATGTACACTGCCCTTTGCCTTTTCCCACACACACACACACACACACACACACACACACACACACACACACACACACACACACACACACACACACACACACACACAGCCTACACTCTACACTGTCTGTGTTTTTGAGTGAGTGGTACGTTGAGTTATGTGGTGTGTGTCGGGCGTACACACTCACTCACAGCTGTACTCCTAATAGGCTCTGATGTTCAGCATTAAGAAGCTGTCAATCAAAAGTGATGTCATTCTCGTATTCTAACCACACTACGCAACACACACACACTGACACACACACAGCGTGGGAAGGCCTGCGTCAATTTTTTGTATTTAGCTCACTGGCAGAAGAACCAAAGTGACCAGAGTGACCGAGCGTTCCAACAGCAACATGGACAGCCGTGCGTGTTTTAAAGAGTGCGTTTTAAAGTGTGTGTTTTTGTTGGCGTGAGCGAAGCTTAAAGGAGGATTTGTTTGCTCACGATGTCCTTTTAGGTTTCACAGAGCTGAACACAGAATAATACAAAAACAAGATTTCTGTAAACGGGTATATTATAAAATAATATTTGTGGAACTTAAAAGAACAGAATAAAATGAAATAAACTGTGGAGATTGGAGACTTTCTGAGATTAAATAACATGTAGACTGTCTGTCTGTCTGTCTGTCTGTCTGTCTGTCTGTTCGTCCGTCTCTCTCTCCCTCTATCTCTCAGACGTCACTCGCCACTCGTTTCGCGCAGGAAGCTTTTGGAAAGCAGTACAAACAGACGATAGGGCTTGATTTCTTCCTCAAGAGAATCACACTACCAGGTGAGACACAGACACACACACACACACACACACACACACACACACACACACACACAGACACGCACACACACACACACACACACAGGTTTCACCCTCGGCACCGAGGGAGGTGAAAGTGGAGTCAACGGAGCTCAGACTCATTAACACTTCTCTCCATACCTGCACACTCGCATCGCAAGTGTACTATGTCGAATGGACACCAGTGCACTCATTAAGCATCCCGCCTTATTCGCCAGGGTCGTGTCCCATTTTACACGTTTATTAGGCGGTATGAAGCTTTACAAATAGTCCACAGACTTTAAACCGTGTGTGGTTCGTCATGTTTTCCTTTTTTTCTCTACTATCGACTTCACAGTGTAAAGCACATTCGAGCTGAATTTGAAACGCACGAAAGGCGCCATGTAAATATTTTTAGTAGCAGTAATAGTAAATATGTGTTTATAGACGTATCTATAGAGCGCATGCGTACAGGGCGTCTCGAAAAATCTCCATGCGAAGGAAAAACGAGCACTTTTTGTTTTCTAGCAAATTGTAAATAAATAAATAAATAAATAATATAAAAATTGTTTTTTTTTAAAAAAAAGGATCATCATGATGTGATGATGTTTTCTCTGAGAAGAACATTCTTTTTTATTTTTTATTATTTTATTTTTTTTATAAGCTGTTATAATGTTAGTCATCGAATCTAACTCGGTACGAATAAAACTGCTAGGTGTCATTCTTTAACTTAAAAAAAAAAAAAAAAGGGCAAGCAAAACGTCAGGACTTTGTTACCCGTAGACATTAACATTATGACATTACTACACAGAGAACAGAGTCACATTAGTGTTTTTGTCATTACACACATCAGCGATGACATGATTACAGCTGGATTTATTTATTCGCCGTATTTGTGGAGCTGTCCTGTTTATTGCTCGTCTTCTGAAAGCCTGGATTCATCGATCAATCTAGGACGAGTGTGTGTGTGTGTGTGTGTGTGTATTTTTCATGACGGCGGTGCAGAGAAATGTCTCCGACGTGCTGAACGCACCGCATTTATTTTCCACGCCGTTCCCAGGCGGGCTTGAAGAGAGCGGCGAGGACTTTTTTGTTTTCGTTTTCACGCTCTCGTGCACCATAACTCAGCCGTGTGTGTATCTGTGTGTGTCTGTGTGTGTTCTCTTTTTCAGCAGATGGAATTCGCTTGTCATAAAGGCTCGGGCTGTGTATGTGTGGGGTAATTATATGGAGCG
Source organism: Tachysurus fulvidraco (assembly GCF_022655615.1). Lineage (NCBI taxonomy): Eukaryota > Metazoa > Chordata > Actinopteri > Siluriformes > Bagridae > Tachysurus > Tachysurus fulvidraco. Next base: position 6,437,458 of record NC_062532.1, read on the forward strand.
TTTGTGTTTCTGTATGAACCAGTCAAAAGCGGTGAGATGAACGCACATCACGGTGTGTCACGGTGGGCGGACGTGTGTGTGTGTGTGTGTGTGTGTGTGTGTGTGTGTGTGTGTGTGTGTGTGTAGTCTGGACGAAGTGAGCCGTGAGATGGTACTCTCCGTTACGCCATTTTTTTATTTTGGATTGATATTACAGTCACAAACTTGTGTGTTGAGTGTGTATTTTATTTTATTTTATTTTTAAGCATCTATGTTGATAATGATGTCACGATGTCCCTTAAAGCAGTCGACCAATCAGCATCTTTGTTTACACTCGGTGGAATTGCACTCAGTATAAACACACAATCTTTACACTCCTCTTTTTCTTTTTCTTTACTGATCCAGTTTTATAGCACAGTGCTATCACACCACCCCAACATCTCTCTCTCTCTCTCTCTCTCTCTCTCTCTCTCTCTCTCTCTCTCTCTCTCTTTTTCTTTCTTTCTTTCTCTCTTTATCTACTCCTCTATTCAGTAACAGTGCAGTTTTCAGTCATGACCATATTTGATGATGTCTAGATAGAGTCAGAGAGAAAGAGATAGAGAAGCGGAATAAACGTTAGACCATCTCTCTTCCCCCTCCCTTCATTTTCTACACGTCTGACTCTTCTGTATGAAACACACACATATTCACAGATAAAAAGATTTTTTTTTGTCAAATATTTGACCGTATTCCTTTTGCCTTTCAAACAGTGCGTTATGGAGTTCAGACAATCTTGGATTTCTTTGGATTTGAGAATTTTTTATTGGGTTAAGTCATTTGATCAGATTTTAGGACCCCGGTTTAATTGTAGAACTCGATGTAATGGAAGTTTATGTGATTCTAAAAGCCTGTCTCTGGATCTATGTTTGGCTTTACTGTCAAGAACACAGACGAGATCGAGGTA
>NC_062532.1:6445882-6450882 GCF_022655615.1 Tachysurus fulvidraco
GCTTTCTGTCAAGGCTGTGCTCCCTGTCAAGGCTGTGCTCCCGGTCATGGCTGTGCTCCTTGTCAAGGTTGTGCTCCCTTTGAAGGCTGTGCTTTCTGTCAAGGCTGTTCTCACTGTTGATGCTGTGCTCCCTCTTAAGGCTATTATTCCTGTTAAGGCTGTGTTTCCTGTTAAGGCTGTGCTCCTTGTTAAGGCTGTGCTCACTGTTGATGTGCTCCTTGTTAAGGCTGTGCTTCCTGTTAAGGCTGTGCTCCCTGTTAAGGCTGTGCTTCCTGTTAAGGCTGTGCTCCTTGTCAGGCTGTGCTTCCTGTCAAGGCTGTTCTCACTGTTGATGCTGTGCTCCCTCTTAAGGCTGTTATTCCTGTTAATGCTGTGCTTCCTGTTAAAGCTGTGCTCCTTGTTAAGGCTGTGCTCACTGTCGATGTGCTCCTTGATAAGGCTGTGCTTCCTGTTAATGCTGTGCTCCTTGTTAAGGCTGTGCTCACTGTTGATGTTGTGCTCCCTGTTAAGGCTGTGCTCACTGTTGATGTTGTGCTCCCTGTTAAGGCTGTGCTCCTTGTTAAGGCTGTGCTCACTGTTAATGTTGTGCTCCCTGTTAATGCTGTGCTTCCTGTTAAGGCTGTGCTCCTTGTCAGGCTGTGCTCCCTGTCAAGGCTGTTCTCACTGTTGATGCTGTGCTCCCTGTTAAGGCTATGTTGCCTCTTAAGGCTTTTGTCCGTGTCAAGCAAGTGCTCTCAATAAAAGCTATGTTCCTTGTTAAGGCTGTGCTACCTGTTAGGGCTATGTTTCCAAAACATATGAAGAGTCAGTCAAAACAGATTTAAAACATTTTCAGAGTTTTAGTTATTAACATACAAATTTGTTATTAAAGATATTTGTGAATAATGTGGTTCACACTGTTTATTAAAAACACGTAAATAATCGATCATTTATCATAGAGCATTTTCTCCTTTACATTACTTTGTTGCACAAAAGATACACAGTTCTGTCAGACACAGCTTTTTCCATTTATAGTTCTTCCTTTTTATTCATTGATATTAGCCATTAGTTTTAGTCATTTATATTTAAAAATGACCTAAATCTTGGACGGACACACACACACACACACACACACACACACACACACAAACACACACACACACACACACACACAAATGAAATAAACAGTCTGCTGCCTGTCTCAGCTCATACTCCTGCAGACACACACCGGCTCCAGCACTAAATGGCCAAATGGTGTGACAGAGGAAAGGAGAAACTGTGTGTATGTGTTTCTATGTGCTTATGACTCTCTCTCTCTCTCTCTCTCTCTCTCTCTCTCTCTCTCTCTCTCTCTCTCTCTCTCTCTCTCTCTCTCACTTACTCACTCCCTCACACACACACACATACACACACACACACAAACACTATGGAATTAGGCAGCTGTCCTAACACCACTCCAACCCGCTTTATGAGCTGTGTTCATGTCATTTATGAAGCAGCATTTTTTTCATATTTCTTGTGAAGTCATTTAATAGACATTTAATAATTCAGTAAAGAGGCAGTCAGTGTCCAGAGTGATTAGCATCAGCACGCCAAAGTTTTCCACATGCTTACACAAGCCAACGACTTCCTGAACAAACTGAGCAAGTCCTGACCTTAACGCTAAATTTAACTCTCAATCCTACCACTTCTTCAAAGCAATGCTAAGATTTAGAAATGCTCTACTGGTTTTCATATTGAATCCGTGGCTAGTTGATAAGCGTTTAAAATCTTTAGCCAATTTTTATTGGTCTCTCTCAAATGGTAGAACTCATAGAACCAGATTTAGCAGTACTTTAAGACTAGTATCTGTTGTACTGATAATTAACCGTTATCATTTCTTTTCATAGTTAAGCCTTGACTACATCATACACAGTGCTGTGAAACCACTTATCCACCATACAGGCTACTTATGGCTTTCAATAATCAATTGTTAAGGCTTTTATAGATAAAATCCTCACGTAGTCTGTTCTAAGCTGTAAATGCATCCTGCAGACATTGGAGCAGATGAAGAGTCCAAAGACATGCATGGTAGGTTGATTGGCATCTCTGGAAAATTGTCCGTAGTGTGCGAGTGTGTGTGTCCTGCGATGGGTTGGCACTCCGTCCAGGGTGTATCCTGCCTTAATGCCCGATGACGCCTGAGATAGGATAAGCCCGAGAAGTTTGGATAAGCGGTAGAAAATGAATGAATGAATGTATGAGGTGCCAATCTTGACAGAACAGTGGTAACCACCTCCAGAGACGCACATAAGCAGTGTCGGTCTCTAAGTACATAACAACTTGCGAATGCCACAAAGTTCTTCATTTGAGGAGTTTAATCAGCCAGATTATGTACAGCGTATTTATAAGGAGTCAAATTTGGCCAAATACAGAGTTGAGGTGAAGCCTGGGAGGAAGTGGAGGAATCAAATTAATCTGTTCCGGAGGAAACCCCCGAGGCACGGGGAGAACATGCAAACTCCACACACACAATGTGGAGGTGGGAATCGAACCCCCAACCCTGGAGGTGTGAGGCGAATGTGCTAACCACTAAGCCACCGTGCCCCCCATCTCCAAAGTTGCTTTTCAAAAATACTAGGGGAGGATGATACCGATGGCAGAGTGATCTGTTCCTGAAGGTCACCTATGGCGCTGGCATTGAGAATAGCAATCAGACCTACCTCACCAGAAACACAGTCACCATCAGTAGAGCTGGCAACAATGACCCCCAGTGAAATCTGTAGGAATTCTGCGCTCTTTGAGAGACCGGGATTTATCGGTAGAACTTAAGTTCATTCATTTGCATATTGCCGTATTGAACAGCCACTATTAGATTTTAAAATAAAAAATGCTAGATCAAGTATTTCAGGAAGAGTTAGATCTTTAATACGGTGGGACCTGTTGAGCAGTGCTGCATGGTGCAGTGCAGGGTGTGATAAGTTCTTTGAGGTACAGCAAGTAAGTGCCGGACCATTTTTGGCTTTGTAGGCAAGGCTCACTGTTTAAATCCGACATGGGCAGCTACAGGAATCCAATAGAGGGAGTGTAATAATGGGGTGGTGTGGGGGAGCACAGCTGCGTTCTGGATCATTTGCAGAACATGAATGGCACTCAGAGGTAGACCTGCCAAGACCAAGTCTCAAAATGAAATGAGAAATCGAATTGAGCATGTCGGATTAGCATCGTGAAAGGAAAAGTACAGTTGATTGTCCGTGGTTACCCCATGGTTGTGGGCAGTGACCAGATGAGAGTCATGTCCAACAAACAAGTCAGCGCTCAGGCTCAGCTTGTTCTCCCAAAAGGGGGGTATATGTTTTTGAAAGACCCGAAATACAGTACCTAAGAACTTTACGTCATCACTAATGATATGTCCAGAAGCATTAGAAGATGTTGTTGTCCTTCAGCTGCTCCCTGTTCGGGGTCACCACACTGGCGATATCATCCAATCCACAGGCTTAATTTTGGCACAGGTTTTACACCAGATGCCCTTCCTGTCGCAGCCCTCTCATTTTTATGGTAAAAATGCTTGGGACCAGGACTGAGAGTTAACTGTTCCCTGCTGAAAGACTGAATCCCTGCCTGGGATTTAAACCTGGCCAGCGAGAGCATGGGATCCTGTTTCTGGACCACCAAGGACCCTAGAAGCATCAACAATTGGACAGACCAGACATATTCAAAGCGTCTTATGTGTGTCTTTTTATGTGTTGTCTAGATCCTCAATATTACTTGATAGAAAAAAATTGAAATATACTTTCTGGCAAACTTCCACGCTATATCACTGTGCACTGAATACAGTGCTGATTTGGATACTTCAGTGGCTTGAATCTCAGAAACTCAAAGTTCTATGACTTTAAATGGCACTAAAGCCCTCCGGTGTCCTAGAAAGCATTTATGCTGCGAAACTGTAGATACAGTGTTCGAGCCACAGCATCACGAACCTAACAGCAGTGTGTTAGTACTTTAAGTCTGGATGTGTGTGTGTGTACATGTGTTGTACTTCAGTCTGCAGACAGTGTCTGCGCTTTATCAGCCTAAATGGGTGCTGATGTGTGCTGATGGTTCTGTTAGCCGCTGTGTTTATAACTCCACGGAGCCACTTAAGAGCAGCGTGAAGGTCCATCCCCCCATATGCATTCTCACTCTAATGGAACGACCTGGCTATTATACGGCTGCTCGCTAGACTTAAGGACCAGACACACACTTCCCCTCCCGTTCGCACTCTGCTCTCTCGTGTTATGAGGTCCTCAGAGTTTTATAAAAGCCCCTTAGCCCTCGCCATGAGCTTGGACCCCCATAACCCAAACCTTTTCCTCCTGTGTGTGTACGTGTGTGTGAGTGTGTGTTTGGGTTAAACAGTGTCGGTGGCTGTTAACGGTGTTATGTGAAGTTTATTTGCTCCGTTTAAATGTTCCACCCTGACATTGCCACAAAGAGCACTCTCTGTGCACTAACCTCTCGCTCTGTGTGTTCTACAGTGTGCTGGAGGTTCATAAATTACTGAGCATTTTCATACACACTCGTTTACGTGCGTTCGAGTTCCCTATGGTTTTCGGCGTGACGGTTGAACCTTGGCATTTTCACCTTAGTTCGTCTCGCGTAATCTTTATCGAGGTTATTACACCAGTCCTGTCCGGAATTTTTACAAAATGAAAAACCTTATATACCCGGGTTACCCGTGTTGCACTCTAGATATGTGGGGGAAAAAAATAAACATCATTTTGAATATGTGTTGCATTTTGTTATTGCATTTTGCAGTGCATACATTATGTCAACAACCCTAGGTGGTATTTAAAGCACTGTTCCAGCTACAAATTTCAAATAAATGCATGTTTTAATAACATTTTATTGTTCTACTATGGGGGGGGGTGAATAATACTTTTGAGTAATAACAATTCAAACACCTTATTGTATTTAAACACCTTATTGGAACAATGATCCACAACACAAGGTCAGATGTGTCACAACGTGTGTGTGTGTGTGTGTGTGTGTGTGTGTGTGTG
>NC_062532.1:6458382-6485882 GCF_022655615.1 Tachysurus fulvidraco
CAACTAGCTGATTTTTATTTTACTAAATCTAAATGACTTTCCAAAATATAAAATAAATATCTAGAAATAAGAGGGACTTTTATTTTTTCAACTACAAGGTACAGATTACAGTGATGACTTTTTATTACAAAACTATATAAATCAATATGGAATGTTTACTATTATTATTATTATTATTATTATTATTATTATTATTATTATTTTTCCTTTTTAACAAGCATGTCTGATATTTATGTATTTCATTTCAGTTCCAAAGTTTAAAAATGTTTATAATAATTTACAAGGAACTTTTTTGTTACACAACTACACAATGTTCACAAATCACCTTCTTTTACAGTTATTTATAAATACAGAATTATGTTACATAGCTACGACTCGCAACGTCTATGCGTCGAATACTGTTGTTATAAACCTATATGAAATTTCCATCAATTCATCATTTATTTTTCTAAAACGTACCGATGTTGATAATGTTGAGTTTAAATTTTGCACAAACTTGTCAATCAGAAACTTTTTCATTTGACAGTTTTGTTTCAATCTACAAACTAGTAACAGTTTCTCATTTTTATTTACAAATCATAACATTCAACAAAAAATTTCAATAAAATATTCTTTGTTTTGTTTTTGTTTTTGAACACATAATATAATATCTATCATCTAAGGACATTTCCAAACTGTAAAAATTCCACTCTTTTTAAATCAGCATTGTACTCAAATTTATGAGTTTATTGATTTTTTTTTATTAGCTGTATTTGTACGTTACAGTATGTAGACGAGATGCTATGATCTATTCTAGTTACAGTAAGTCCTGATATTTATGTTGCGTTGCAGATGCATTTCTTTAACTGGAATATGACGAATATCCTGTGCTGAAAATATAACGTATATATTTAACAAAGTCAACTGTTCTGTGAGCGTTATTAAAGTGTTAAATCACATCGCCGTGCTTGATTTTCCTTTTTATCCTTCGGAAATACGACACGTACCTTCCGCAAACCAAAACGACGACGTATTATTGCTGTAGCAGATTAAAGCCCCTGTGGTCATGGTGAGTGTCCAATGTTAATATGTTTAAAGTGTGATGTGTGTAATTGTGTGTAATGCAATCCGGACTGTTCGGCTCATCAGCATCAGACGGGGCCAGAAAAATGATTTTATTAACAGAAATTAAAACAAGGAAGACTTAAAATGAGATGGGAAATTGAATGCGGTTGTCTTTTTTTTTTTTTTTTTTTTTTTTTTTTTTATAAAAAAAGCTTCATTTCCAAACTTTTTATAATTATCTTTTCATCTGAAGAGCAATTTGAGGATCCAGGAAAGGAAAGATGTCTCTCCAAAATTTCATGAAGCTTTAAAAGCGTTTAATATACAGTCACGAAGGTGATGTAAAATGTACATTTAAAAATTTGTATAAAGTTGTACTTAAGTAAAAAAAAAAAAAAAATTACATAGAATTTTACTAATATTATTAAAGACATTACAATAAAGTTTATTTAAATTGAGCAAAATCATTTAAAAAATACATTTATTAAAGAAATGACATGAAATTTGACTAAATTTGAGTAAACGATCACGTTTATTTAAATTTATTAACAAAAATACATGAAAGTTTACATAAATTCCGTAAAGAAAATACATTTAATATATGTAACGAAGACAAATTGACACTTACAAAACAATTTACTCCATTAGTTCATATTGATCCACCATGAACTTCAGTGTTAATAAATCACATTTAATGTTAACTTTAAACAATAAATAAATGCATAATATATTATAGTTCATTAATAATATGTTACAGTAGTAAGAGAGTTAGAAATTCACTAGTTCTTCAGCTGTTCCTTAACATTATATATGTACGTAACTATAAATGATCAATGATATGACCTATGATGTGTTGATTAAAAAACAGAGTCAGCTGTAGTGTTATTGCCTTGGTATAAGAGGAATAAAGCATTATGGGATATGATGCTAAAGGAAAATAAAGAACTTGAGGGTGGTTACAGTAACTTTGGCTCATCGTTGATGTCCAGGTTTTTTGTATGTTAACCTCAGGAACAAAAGGAGACATTTTTACAGCTTACCGTCCATCCAGCTACAAAAAAAAAAAAGAGGAGAAGTTTAATAACTGTCTTTCACTTGGCTGATTACAGACCTGCAGTGGCAGCATCATGCTGTGGAGAAGTTTTTCAGCAGCAGGGACTCGGAGGCTTGTCAAGACCGAAGGAAAAATGAATGACTAAAAGGGAACATCCTTGAAAAACCGTTCAAGGGCGCTCACTAGCATATATTGGGGTCAAAGGTCACCTTTTAACACGTGAACCGACCTTGACCGTTTTTCTCTCACATTTATCATGAATTATATTCAAAGTGATTTTTTTTCCATTTATTTTTAATTCATTTATTTATTATATTCGCTATTCATTCATTAAATAGATTTAATCCAAATTTAGATTAGGGTTATAACATAATGGTCTTTCCACTTTCCAATAATTTACTCTTTCCACAAATAAGAACAAAAGAAGAAATCAGAACTTTGAATGAATTCTTTTTCTTCTTCTTCTTTTTTTTTTACATTACATCTGTTTTTACTTCAGAAACCTGTCTAGAAAATCAGAATTGTCAGTTTTATTTGTGACCAAAATGCACTAAACAAGCACCGATTCTCTTCTAAGTGTGTGTGTGTGTGTGTGTGTGTGTGTGTGTGTGTGTGTGTGTGTGTGTCCTGAAACACTGCTGAAGTGCCATTTTTCATTTTCAGGTGTGACAGTAGAGTGTTAAAACCTAGATGACCCTGGGGACCAGAGCCATGTGTGAAACACAACCATAAGAGTTGTAATTTCATCCAGTCATATTCACACACACACACACACACACACACACACACACACACACACACACACACACACACACACACACACACACACACACACACAGCTAATGAGGGAAAAAGCCCTTTGTGACTTAATCCTCATTTAAAAAGAATTCTTAAAATCCCATCAGTCAGGTGATAGCCTACATTTGTTGTTAGTATTGTTGGTGTACACCGTAATTAATTACCGTCTTAAGCTTGTTGTTTAATTAATGAATGTATGTAATTTAGTTTTTTTTTCTATTCCACTAATCACCGATGCCACCAGGGGGCAAGGGACATGGGAATTGCTATTGCTATATGTAGCGTTACAATAATAACAGTAACGCATATAAGTAGCTATAGAACAAAGTTCTATAAAACACATCGTAATGTCAAATTTACATCAAAAATGAAATTAAAGTTAACAAAATGTACTTAAATTCAGTAAAATATAATAAAGTTTACTTAAATGTAGTAATAAAAAATCATTGAGGTCTACTTAAATTTGGGTAAGAGTATTAAAGTGTACTCGGAAGTAGTAGAAAAAAAATACAACAATTGAATTAAATGTTCTTAAATTCTGTGATAAATTCAGCTTCGCTTATATTCAGTAAAAAGTACATTAAGTTAACATAAAGAAATGACAAATTCATTTTTGATATAAAAAATTATAACAATTTGCTTATATTTTGTAATAAATTAACATTAACGATTACTTTTAAGTGTACTCAAATGTAGTAGAAAAAATACAATAACAATTTTCTTAAATTTACTTTTACATTTTGTAATCAATTAAACTGTATTTACATTTAGTAAAAAAAATAAAATTCCTTCAATTCTGTCATAAATCAACATTAAAGTTTACTTTTTGGATTTTCTAACTTGTAATTATTTACTTCATTTGTTAACATGAACACACATTAACATTTGAATTTGAATTTGAATAAATCCCATGTAATGTTATCAAAGCAACACAGTCAGTTATCAGCTGTATTATTCTGTGTTTGTTTAAATGTACTGACTAAATATTAAACAAATATTACGTGAGTAAATATAACATTTACGAGCCTAAAGTTTTCAACTTGCATTCTGAATTTTGACAGTTAGCAGCTGCAGAAATTCTTCATGTTGTTGATTTTGGCCTAAATATTGTGTTTATTTGTCTTTTGAACATCAATACAGGCATTAATCTGTTGCCCTATTTGCTTATTTTATGATTTATTTGTTAGCTAGCTTGCTACTACCATGTTACTTAAGTTCCAGTTTGTGGTGTTACATGATGTCAGTTTACCTTAATGTAAAGACATTTGAACCAATTATTTTGACAAATTTACTTTGACAAAGTAGAATGTCTTGAAAATAAGCAGGTTGAACAATTTGTTAACTAATATTTTTCTTAAACTAAGATTCTTAAGCACATTTCTACAAGAAAACGTTTTAATTCATTTTTCCTATTTACTATCGGTCAACAATTTAGGCTTTGGTCAATGATTTAAAAGCCTTTTTGTTGAGAAGGAAACAAAATTACTCAATATTCTTATAAAATCAAATGATTATAATTTGCTTTAATCTCAGAATAAGAAATATTATATAACTTTTATTCCAGATAGCTGTACAAAAAAAGTTATGCTAAAATTTTGTATTTAAACCACAAATTGCCAAACAAAACTAGCCATGCTAATATGTATATTGTGGGAGAAAGACATGAAGACATAAACATTCCAAAACATTTAATCTAACTTATAACAGATAAAACTGTACATGTTAAAAAAAACAAAAAAAAACAAACAAAAAAAAAAAACAGAATTTAAAGACATAGGAATAAAACACTACAGGATTGATTTAATGCTTAAATCAATAAATCCATTTAGATAAAAGAGGAAAAACTTTTATAATAGTGTGTAAAAACATCGAAAACATGATTGTGAAATTGTGATGTCGTATAAAATCGTCTATCGTCTTCCACGCTGATTACGTTCAAATTTCTTCACCTGCTTGAATTCGTTTTTTGAACGAAATCATTAAACGCTTGTTGGTAAAAAACTACTGTTCCATGGCTTTAGTTGAGTCTCGTGCTTCACGCCACCTCCTTCTCTTCATAATCACTGTCTGAAAGCTGACAGGCCGAGCTCGTGCTGTTTGGACAGGTGTTTTTTTAAAACGGCACTTCTGCTTTAAAAAAAAAAAAAGCGAAGACGCAAGGAAAGAATAATATATGGTGGTAAAAGAGTGATGAAGATTTGACAGATGGGCGTAGGCCGTCAGGGATTTAAGTCTGTACTCATTTGTCAGCTTGTTTCCAGCTTGTGCGCCGTGACTGACACCATGGCTAATTTGTTCAATGTCAGTTAGCCTAGCATGACGAGAAGTCTGAACGAATGTTCCAAATAGCTGCTGCAATACAAATGGTTCATTTCCTAGATGTACCTTAGTAAGACTTCAATATTTTTACTTAGAAAGACCGATTTTTACTGGAAACACGTTTGTGATGCTAGTAAAGCCGTTGTTGAGAAAAAAAATAATTCAGGAAACATGGTAATGTTGCTAATGGCACAGTGAAGTCAAGTCATGGAATAGAAATATTAGAAAACTGCCAGCTTAAAAATGCTATTAAATGCAAAAATAAAATTGACCAATTAGCTTTTCAGGAGTCACTTCCTGTTTCTCAAATCGGACACTATAAACGTCTAGATGTACAATTACAGCAGCTACAGTTAAATAATGTCATTAGGAGTTAATGTATTTATTTATTTTGATACATTTCCCAAAAATAAGTAGGTATTACTAGGTTTTATACACGGTGGTACTGTTAGATATAATGATAACAAATCAAAGACAAACCACAGATTTATGTCAATAACACTTATTCTAATTCAATCGTTTCTATAGTAACAGCTTACACAAGGATTTGGATGATGGACACGTCACATAATCCTCGCCACAAAAGTGCAGTAATTTAACAAAACAAAGAAAATGGAATTGTTGATACAGTAAAGTGTGCGAACTAATTTATTTAACGTTCATAGAAGGAGTCTCCAGTGTCAGCACTTCGTAACAGCCCCCCCCCCCCATCGTTTTAATGTCAAAATAAAAAATATAAAAGGTTGGTGAGGGTAAGACTGATAACAGGAACCTGCTTTGAAGAAGTTTTACTATATTATGTGTAACTATGAATGGATAAAATGTTTAATAGAGAAAAAAAATGGGAAAATTGTTGTCATTCAAGAGGAATAATAGAATTTGCGATATGATGTTTATGTATAAAGAAAGGAATAAAAGAAAAAAGACATGAAAACAACAACACGTCCATCGACGCATCGTTTTTTTTCATAGAGCTACGATTTAAGTTTTGATTAATCATTCAATTAATTAATTAATTATTCGGTCAATCCTTCGAACAGTGAGTCCTCACAGCCCCAATGCAGGAGAGAAGATCCTGTTAGAATGGTGCTTAAAGAATTCAAGAAAAACAAAAATGCTAAAAACGAAGAACCCCACACGCACACCTTGTCAGTAATAAGTATCAATTACATTTTATGAGGAACTGTAAAATGTATCCCACGAACATGGAGGTTAAAGTGATTCCCGCAGAGCAGAATAAGTGCTCATTGTAAAGCGGATCTCTGTTTCGTCTGTGTGTCTGTTTTAGGAGTGTTTACAGAGTGATGTCAGACATTAACGGCGGCGAGAACCGTGAGCGTGCCGGGCGTTTGCGTTTCCCTGGTGCTGACCTGTAACCAGATTCCTGCAACCTTTGCACGCCGGGTGGTTTTAAGGGTCTTTCCGGAACAGAGGGAAGCATTGTGGGTCGGTTGCTCATCGCTCGGTCGGAGCTCTTAAACACGAACAATATGGTGTCTGTCGAGAAGGATTGTTAACGGTAGTGTAAACAAATTCACGGCTGTATTAACACCCGAGATTTGGGTGGTCGGGGTGCGACATGCCGACCTTTACAGTGAGGTGAAGTGTGGGTTCGGAAAACTGATATGACCAAATAGCAACAGGGAGAGAGAGCAATAGACTAAATGACAGCAATAATTGGTTAATTTTTCACTTCCCTGTTAAAGCAGTGCTTCAGTCTAAGATAGTCACTCTCACTCACTCATTTTCCACCGCTTATCCGAACTACTCGGGTCACAGGGTCCCTGTGTCTATCTCAGGCGTCATCGGGCATCGAGGCAGGATACACCCTGGACGGAGTGCCAACCCATCGCAGGGCACACACACTCTCATTCACTCACACACTACGGACAATTTTTCCAGAGATGCCAATCAACCTACCATGCATGTCTTTGGACTGGGGGAGGAAACCGGAGTACCCCCAAGGCATGGGGAGAACATGCAAACTCCGCACACACAAGGTGGAGGCGGGAATTGAATCCCAACCCTGGAGGTGTGAGGCGAACTTGCTAACCACTAAGCCACTGTGGCTACTAATTTTTGTTAATAATGAGTGAAAACGTGGTTAAGTAATGGCGAACGATGCTAACGTGATGCTAACTGTTGAAAAGTACCACCAATAATTGAAGGTATAAATTGCTAGCTCGCCTCTGAAAGAAGTCAAAAAAGGTCGCTAAGGATAATAATAATAAAAAAAAACATTAACAGTCGATTAAAGGAGTAATTCAGTCCACAGTGCTGTGGTTACTGAGATTACTGATAATGAATAGTAATTATTTACAAGCAGAAGCAGTGGATGTTAACCTGCTAGTTTAGCTAAATAAGAAGTGTGACAAAATGCTAACATTACCTGTAATGGGATAAATATAAACAGTGATTAGTTAACAATGAATCTGCATTAAATTCAGATTTGTATCCAAAATTCACTTGAAAGAAAATAAACAAATGTATAAATAATCGTGAACTACCAATTCCAATGCACAAAAATCTGGGAACGTATTCATGAAATTTCTTAGACCAAAGAGTTTCTCCTAGTGACATAATTCTAAGAAAATTCTTAGAAATTGTCCTGTTTCCCCTTACAATTATAGAGATCCTCTAAAGTAAAGATAAAAGTTATTCATGAAGCATCTTAACACTTAAAAGAGCTCTTAAAGTTCAAAAGCTCTTAAAGTGTTAGGAGTAGTGAGGAGGACCTTTAAAGGCAGGGTCTCTGATTTTTGTAAGCTAATGTTGACATTTAAAATCACCAAAACAAACACGCCCCAACCCAAATAGGTCCCACCCCTGTATTGATAGCTCCCCCCACACATACATACGTAACCCAGGCAACTAATAGAAAGAAATGTGTCCATCATAGCTGAAGGGAAGAACAATACGATTGCAGATAAACAAACAAGCAAAAATGACACACAAGCATAATCATGTAAAGGACAAAGGCATATATTAGTTCTGTCTAACAAGGCAAAACCAACGTTACTCACCTATCGAGAAGGAAAGAAGCGCCTCGGCGTCTCAAGTAAAGTTGAGTTTCCCGAGTCAATAACTCCTGAGCTAAACGCTGTTACTACACAAAACGTGATTGTAGCTGCCTCTCTACAGTACTACGATAAAAAAGAGGTGTTATTTGTGTAGTAACAGCGTTTAGCTCAGGAGTTATTGACTCAGGAAACTCCAACCTGTGAATATGTGGCCAACTTCCTGCTCCTTCAGTTCTCTCCAGCGCTGGAAAGCTGATCCTATATTAACACGTCCTACTTCTTGCCTTAATGTAAGCCTTTCTTCGCTTTCTTTCTTTGTTTTTATCCTCCATGTCAATGTTAAAACCACTTTCTGCTAATGTCACACATGCGCACTGAACACTCTCTCCGGCACATATTGACAAGCCCCGCCCCTTTCTGCTCATTGGCTACATGTTTGTTTTGATTTTTGTTTTGATTTTTGTTTATTATCTGCCCGACTCAGTTTTCTGAAGCATTTCTCAAAAATCGGAGACCCTGCCTTTAAGAGGATTAAGAGACTCTTTATCAGAGAAGAAAATGGCAGAAAGGTGAAGAGGGAGAAGAGAGGGAGGTTGTGTAGAGATCAATCATATTAGAGTTAACATCTATAATATATATATATATATACTGCCGCTACAGCATTTAGGGATACAGTAACCTCTCCGAAACAGAGCCAAAATGTCATAGCAGCAGTAATAATATAATTTGTCTCTATGAGATGTTTGCAATTACATTTACATTACATTGATTACATTTATAACATACAGATGTTCGCACATCTCTAACATAATCCCCTACATGATATATAGCCTCAATTGCAGTTGTGTTCAAAAGTTTATTTGGAAAATAGGACTGAAAATACAAAAAAAATAATTTAAGGATAGTGGTCAGGTGATGTCATTAATTATCACATGGTTGTGTGTCTCCTTATTAAAACCAAATGAAATCACCTAAACAACCCTGATCAAAAGTTTACACATCCTTGAATGTTTGGCCACATTATACACACACAGGTTGACACACGGAGGTATAAGTGGTCCTTAAAGGGACGTTTCCACACCTGTGACTCACTGTAATAGTACTGTAATTAGTGTCTGTACATAAATAGTCAGTGAGTTTCTCAGCTAATAAGGTAGAGGAACTTTATAAAGCAGGGAAAGGATTTAAAACTGTTGGGAACTTCTCAACACTTGCAAATGCCAATCAGTACTGTTCAAACTCTGATAAAGAGGTGGATAATATAAAGTTCTGTTGATACTAATCTACGGTCAGGTAGAGCAAGAAAGATCTCATTCACTACTGACAGAAGAATTGTTCAGGATACAAAGACCTTCACGAGAAATACAGGCTGCTCTGGAAAAAAGTGTTGTTTCAAGGAGCACAATAAGGCGGAACCTGAACACAAATGAACTGCATAGTCGAGTTGCCAGGAGAAAGACGTAACTGCGCCCATGCCACAAAACTCTGGACAAGACTCACAGCTTCTGGAGCAGAGTCATGTGTTGAGCAGAGTCATGTGGAGCGATGAACTTTATAGTCACAACCAAAAAATTCTATGTTTGGAGAGGAGTCAAAAAGGCGATGGTGAAAAGTGCACCATCCAAATGTAAAGCACGGTGGTGGATCTCATGTTTTGGGGCTGTGTGAGTTCCAGTCACACAGGGAAGTTAGGAGAAATTGATGGCAAGATGAATGGAGCATTTTATCAGAAAATACTGGCAGACTGACAATGATCCAAAACAAAAGACAAGGTTGACTGTCCAATGGCTACAGCAGAAAAAAGGTGAAGGTTCTGGAGGTCATCACAGTCTCCTGACCTCGACCTCGATATCATTGAGCCACTTTGAGGAGATCTCACATGTGCTGCTTGTGCAAGACAACCAAAACATTTTGGGAAGAAGAACAGGCAGCTGTACCACCTGAGGATCTCATGCATAATTATTACAAAAGACTGCATGCTATTATTGATGTTAAAGGGGGCAATACACCGTATTAAAGAACTAAAGGTATGCAAACTTTTGAACACAGCTATATCTTAACCTAGAGACAAAGTGAAGGCTTGTAATAGACCAGAATTTAAAAGCCCTAAATTGTTTTTTATCGGACAACCAATTCTTTTGTTTTTTTTCTCTTTTTATATTTTAGAATTCTTTTTATTTTTGTTTATGTTTTTCTTTTTTCATTTCTTTCTTTCTTTCTGTTTTCCTTTCTTTCTTTCTTTCTTTCTTTCTTTCTTTCTTTCTTTCTTTCTTTCTTTCTTTCTTTCTTTCTTGATTGTTTTTGAGTGGAGACCTTGTGCTTGAAAAGGTGTAGAACTGAGACACAACATCACAACTTTAACAAGTATAAAACCGAGGCCCGAAAACTGAGGGGGACAATTTTACTATTAATTCCTCACTACACATACACAACCTGACTGAATACAGCCACAGAGACAAGTTACGATAAGATGTCCCGCCTTTATTTATTTATTTTTAATTTTCCTGTTTTATTTTGGTTGTTTGTTTTGGTCTTGCTTTAATTCCTGACTCAACACATAATGATGTCAATTAAGCTCAAAGCATTGAATTCAATGAAAGAGAGACACAGAGAGAGAGAGAGAGAGTGACTGCCTGCATGCGTGCATGAATGTTTGCTCTTGAAAGTGTGTGTGTGTGTGTGTGTGTGTGTGTGTGTGTGTGTGTGTGTGTGTGTGTGTGTGTGTGTGTGTGTGTGTGTGTGTGTGTATCTGTCACTCATAGGCTCTGGTTTTTAGTCGGTCTCCAGAAAGGAAGCACTAGTTGAGTAGAGGATATGGCCAATCCCAGTCTGTATTTATCGTGTGTGTGTGTGTGTGTGTGTGTGTGTGTGTGTGTGTGTGTGTGTGTGTGTGTGTGTGTGTGTGTGTGTGTGCCAGAAACAGCATCAGATCCACATGAAAAGTGCCCAGACTTTACTCCCACTTAGAAAAGCAGCCAAAATTAAATAGGAATGTGTGTGCGCGCACTTGTGTGTGTTTGTGTGTGTGTGTGTGTGTGTGTGTGTGTGTGTGTGTGTGTGTGTGTGTGTGTGTGTTTCAATCAGCTACTGTTTTACTGAATAATTAAATAAAGGCTGACACGGTGATGTCATTAGAACTGCGCCAACCAGCTCACGGTCATGTACAGAATGGAACAATTCATTATGATATCATCAGTTATTTACTCTAACTGTTTACTTTTACATCTGACCAATCAGCTGGTTTGCTTAAACTCATCCACACTCGTCTCTTTTTCATTTCACTCTTTTATTTGTTCCTTTCCCCTCCACCAATGTCCACTCTTCTTTTATTTGTTCATTGTTTCTTTTTTCTTTGGTTGTTTTTTTTGCTTCTTTCATTCTTTCATTTCCTTTTATATTTTCTAGAATTTTTTTTTATTTTTATTTGCTTTTCTTTCTTTCTTTCTTTCTTTCTTTCTTTCTTTCTTTCTTTCTTTCTTTCTTTCTTTCTTTCTTTCTTTCTTTCTTTAGAATTATTTTAGTTCGCATCTTTCCGTCTCTTTCTTTCATTTTCTCTTTTTTTCATTCATTCATTCATTTATTCATTCATTCATTCATTCATTCATTTTCCACCGCTTTATCCGAACTAACTCGGGTCACGGGGAGCCTGTGCCTATCTCAGGCGTCATAGGGCATCAAGGCAGGATACACCCTGTACGGAGTGCCAACCCATCACAGGGCACACACACACTCATTCACTCACACACTACGGACAATTTTCTAGAGATGCCAATCAACCTACCATGCATGTCTTTGGACCGGGGGAGGAAACCGGAGTACCCGAAGGAAACCCCCGATGCACGGGGAGAACATGCAAACTCCACACACACAAGGCGGAGGCGGGAATCAAACCCCCAACCCTGGAGGTGTGAGGCGAACGTGCTAACCACTAAAACACCGTGCCCCCATTCTCTTTTTTATTTTCTAGAATTTATTTTTATTTTTGTTTGGTTCTTTCATTCATTCATTCATTCATTCTCTACTGCTTTCTTTCTTTTTTATTTTGTTTAAATGTTTCTTTCTTTCTCCTACATTCTTGATTTTTTTTCTACTCATTTTTCTTTTTTTTAACTACAGTAACTCTGGTAATTATCGTGATCCAAGAATTGTATTATATATATATTGCTAATGCCCACCTCTTAACTTTAAAATGAAGAATTCATGTCATTTACAAAATCTTCCCTCTATTCATATTTACAGAAATTCTAGTAGATTAGCAGAGCCACTGAAACTCTGGTGTGTTTTTGAGCGGAGCTTTATGCTCGAAACCAGGCCATGAGTAAAATGAGATTGATACTGTCACACTATTCAGAGAGAGAGAGAGGGATGTGAGAGAGAGAGAGAGAGAGAGAGAGAGAGAGAGAGAGAGAGAAAGAGAGAGAGAATACATATAAATGAGTCTGACCATGACAAATTGCACTGATTTATTTCTGCACAAAATATCATTGCGCTGTATACTTAGCGAAAATGTGTAGAGGCATACATTCCTCTGTGATTAGACATTATATAAAGCTGTGTGTGTGTGTGTGTGTGTGTGTGTGTGTGTGTGTGTGTGTGTGTGTGTGTGTGTGTGTGTGTGTTGGGTGTGTGTGTGTGTTGGGTGTTTGGCTGTCGGACGCTTAATTTTAAAAATAACAGCAAAAGCCTGGAGCCAAAATAATATTGCAGACACTACAGTCTCCAACCTTGAAGGCGTCCCCTTCACTATTCAAACAGTGTTTACACACACACACACACACACACACACACACACACACACACACACACACACACGTCTCCAAGTTCATTTAATAATTATAATAACTATTTTATTTTTGTAGCAGTTTTCATATGTTTGACGTTCATCTCAAACATGAAAAATAAATAAAACTCCAAAATGAATAAATAAATAAATAAATAAATCGTACGGTTCGTGTTGATGTTAATGTATACTGCTAAGTTTTGCCAAGTTTTGAGACACTTCCTTTTCACATCTGCAAAAATGAAGCTGCCACAGGATACGATTTGTCGTGTAACAGCAATGTGATGTGATCGTCCTACTCGTTTACACAATCGTTATTTTATCGTTCCTACCTTGCTACTTTTTCTTTTTCCCTGCAGTTAGTGTACTTATGTGGTAAAAAAAAAATCCATCAATTGGAGTTCTAAGTACCCGGCAGCTCAGTATACAATATTTTGAGATGAGTTACACGGGTAACATTTATAAAATATTCTTCCGTGTTGGTTAATTCAGCCTCAGAGTTCCACTTTAATATCTGAAGTGATGAAAACGGTTTGGAAAAGTTGTGTATCTCTATTGTGTTTATTCATCAGACTGACGGTGAAAAGTTTCTCAAAACTCACGTGTTGCTTTTTGAGTTGCATAAGTGCTAAATAGGGGGCACGGTGGCTTAGTGGTTAGTACGTTCGCCTCACATCTCCATGGTTGGGGGTTTGATTCCCGCCTCCACCTTGTGTGTGTGGAGTTTGCAGGTTCTCCCCGTGCCTCGGGGGTTTCCTCCAGGTACTCCGGTTTCCTCCCCCGGTCCAAAGACATGCATGGTAGGTTGATTGGCATCTCTGGAAAATTGTCCGTAGTGTGTGAGTGTGAGAGTGAATGAGAGTGTGTGTGTGCCCTGCGATGGGTTGACACTCCGTCCAGGGTGTATCCTGCCTTGATGCCCGATGACGCCTGAGATAGACACAGGATCCCCGTGACCCGTTAGTTCGGATAAGCGGTAGAAAATGAATGAATGAATGAATGAACGAATGAAGTGCTAAATACGCATATGTGTTTTTGTCTGAGATAAAAAATAATGCAATAATGGTTAGCATGGGGATTACAGGAACTTTATTTTACAGTATTCTAAACATTTAGTACCTTTTGACAAATTATGCTTTTACAGCAAGCTATAATGAAATATGATAAACTACTCAAACAAAAATGACTTGAACTTTAAAAACAGAAGCAATACACAATGATTTTTGCATGTTGCAGTTGTTCACAAGTTGGAAGTTCCTCTATGCATCTGACTAAGAATTTGAAAAAGAAATAAAATGATGTCTCCAATGACCAAAAAGCTTTTAGATCTGCCGGTAAGTGTTATTAAGTACTTACAGAATTTTCAGAAAAAGTCTACCTACAATAGAGGTACAGTATCAAATATATGGGGAAATGCAATGGCCCTAAAACAGAGCCTTGTGGACTACCAAAGTTTACTTTTCTAAGCATAGACATGTCAAGACTTAAATATCTAATCTGTCTAGAAGAATATTGTGATATCTATGGCTTAAAAGAGATCCAGCTTTGACCAATAGTAGGTAATTTGCTACTTTAACCAACGATGCCTTTGTAATAAGGCACAGACTCATGTTGCTAATAATGCATGAAGATGAATAGTCATCAGTCCAATTGTAGGTCATTTGCTACTTTAACCAATGCTGCTTCAGTACTATGGCAGGGACACATGTCGCTAATAATGCATGAAGATCAACAGTTAGTAGTTAGAGCTGTGTAAAATAGTGTACGTCTAATTGTTGACTATCGATTGGCAGCCATTATTGTTTTGAACAGACAACCGTCTGCATCCTTGATAGCCTTACTGAATGGGTGATACAGTGAACGAATGACACCTCGTGTAATTAGGTGTTTAGACATGACGGCGTTTCAAATGCTTGTGATAGAGAAGACATGCTGTGCTCATTCGCCTCGCTTTTATTTGTCTGTCTTCACTTCTCTCATCTTCTTTGTGCAGCGGTAAGCGATAGAGCATTCCTCCATGTACTAATGTTCCAACTGGATGACAGCCATTTTGAATGTCACTTTGCCACCTTTTACATTCGATACAGGCTCTTTGGCTGTTTATATTCGTTGGGGTATCACAAGGCGCCCGTACACTGAGGCATCATTTATCAACCCTTATGAGTTTGGTTAAAAAGGAACTAATGAAGCTATGTAATTCTCTACCCATGAATGTGGTCCCATCAGTCTCTGTCTCCACACACACACACACACACACACACACACACACACACACACACACACACACACACACACACACACACACACACACACACACACATATACACACAACATGCTGGGTTGGCTGCCTGCTGGCTGTTATTAATAGTTTGTAAATGCTTTATTACTGCATTTAGTGTTAGTTAAGGAAACCATAATCTAATTGTCCTACATGGTTCTTCATTATATTTGTGGTATAAATACTTTTTTTTTTATTGCTAAGCAGAAAAAAGTAGCACGTACAGAGAAAGAAAAATATCATAAAAGACTTTTTTTTAAAAAATAAAAATGCATTGAGGAAAAAAATCCTGAACATTTCCAATATTTTTACCGACTAAAGAGACCACAGTCCTATACTTTTTGGCTTGCACTGGCTCACAAGACAAAGGATCATGAATTCACAGGTCATACTAGATAAAGTTAGTGAGATTAGCGAAGTGTAGTTTTAATGTGTCACTTATATTACCATAACAAGGGCAACTAAATAAACAGCAAGTATTGGCACCCTTGCAAACATGGATGGTGATGTGGTGGTGCAGATTTATAGAGATTCTGTCAGGATCCCGCTTGTGCTCTCCTAATGAATTCCAACTCATGTTAAAAATGATGTAATTATGTCGTTTTTCTTAAGTGTTGATTTAGAACTTTACATTTTGAACATATTTGACTGCAGCTATGCACATGTGTGTCTGTCAGTGTGAAGGTGTTGGTGTTCAATGGTGGCTCAGTCAGTGTGACAGGTGGGCAACAGCCAGAGTCAGATTTCCTTCCTGCAAGCATGTGTGTGTGTGTGTGTGTGTGTGTGTGTGTGTGTGTGTGTGTGTGTGTGTGTGTGTGTGTGTGTGTGTGTGTGTGTGTAGTACAGTAATAAACCACCTCACACACCTCTTTTGTCTGTAATCTCCACCTGCAAGATTCCCACCTGGGACTCTGCAAGAGGTGTGTGTGTGTGCATGTCCGTGTGTGTGTAACGACAGCTCCGCTCAGTTGCACTTGATGGATGAGCTGACCTCAAAGCTGACACAATCCATACAACGAAACCTCTCACCACACTCACACACACACACACACACCCCTCTTTGTCTCCCTACACTTACACTCACACACTTATCCACAGACCACATGCTTAGTGCTCACACTACACCCCACACGACCTGCTGTCTTGTTGATAAAATCGTTCGGGGTCTATAATCGATATCAGCGGCATTCATAATTTGATAGATATACTGCAGATAATGGATACTGTTTTTCCACTCAGAGCCTTTTTTTAATATATATTTATACATCACTTGTAATATGCTTTTTATATTCAGTTCAGGAAAGGCTGTAATTTGTCCGAACTATATATAGTAGAAATTTCCGGAATTTCACCATTGTAAGGTTTTTCTCAGGCCTCTATATTGGCTATTATATTTCATACTGGCTTTGGAGTGTGTGTGTGTGTGTGTGTGTGTGTGTGTGTGTGTGTGTGTGTGTGTGTGTGTGTGTGTGTGTGTGTGTGTGTGGGTTATTTTAGTCTCATTTGAATACACTTAAGTACCAATGATCCTTGGCAGTACAGGCACTACATTATGTGGATTGTTCTCAGGAAAGGTTTCTATTTTCCATCTTCTCCAAATGGCATGTTATGAATTCAATCTGGACGACTTGGATATTTTTTTTCCCCCAAGAATCGTCAAAGCTATTGTAGTCTCAGTAATTGGGCCTTATTGGATGAATGAATGAATCGTTTGGTTGCAAGTCTGATATAAAATGAGTCAGGACTCATGGTTTCAGTGTGAGATGTTATGAGATGATGTTCAGCTTTTAAGGTTTTTAAGGGGTCTCAGAGAGCAGATTTTATATATATTTGATGTCACCCTTTACTTTGTGTGATTAAAAAAGCTTTGTAACAGTCCGAGATAATGGTGTTTATTTTAAGTCGTCCATCACATTAAAGTCTTCGAGGCACAATGCTTGCAATTCCACAGTCACTATAGTGTCACTGATTTAGCAGGTGGAGCTTTTTTCTTTAGTCATGTGTGTTTAAATGTGAAATTCAAACCGCTTGCTTTTATGTTGAGTTTGAAAACACACACCTACACATACACACCTACATACACACACCGGTGTAGAGAGGTTGATTTAAGGCGTATAGGGTGTTGGGGAGAGAATTTAGGGTTTCTGTATCAGGATCCTGTTGAGAGTGTGTGTAGTTTCTGGCCAGTTGTGTACGTGTCTGATTTATTTCTGAGACTTTGACTTTTTTATGCGATCAGAACAGGTGTTTCCTCACTGTACATTTTTTTACCACTCTTTTCATTCTATGAGTGTGTGTGTGTGTGTGTGTGTGTGTGTGTGTGTGTGTGTGTGTGTGTGTGTGTGTGTGTGTGTGTGTGTGTGTGTGTGTGTGTGTATAAAGCAGTTAATGAGCTGACTGTAAAGTGCACATTATTAGGTCATTACGAAAAGGAAACATTCATGACCACACAAAGATGATTTAGTGTGTGTGTGTGTGTGTGTGTGTGTGTGTGTGTGTGTGTGTGTGTGTGTGTGTGTGTGTGTGTGTGTGTGTGTGTGTGTGTGTGTGTGTGTCCGTGTGTGTCCGTGTCCAAAACCACTTAAACCGGCAATTCCGAAATGTCTCTTTTCCTTTCTAGATCATTAGTGTTTATTAAGGCCAAGCTAACAATGTTATTTTAAATTCACGACCACTCTGTGGGTAAATAATGAGCAGTGATGAGGTCATTAGTTATTAGGAGTTAATGAGCAGACTAGCACTAACGAGCAGAGGAAAATAAACATGTTTGCGCTGGTGTTAATTCAGTGACGTGTGCCTTTAGGCTGTAAATTTTTTTTTTTTTAAACAACACTAAATGTGCCCCTGTATAAGAATACATCACTTTTCCAGCCCAACCTTCAACCTTTGAAGATATTTAAAGATGTAGGCAGATGGACAATTCTAGAAGAATTCAGTGCATTATAGTGTACAATATTTTAATATAAGTAGTAAAGCAAAGTTCCAAGAAATTCCGAGATACGAGTTGGGAATTTTACCTCATAGATTATGAGGTGAGGATTAACGTTAAACAAATCAAATCTTAAGTCAGTTTTCCTGAAGTTTCTACACACTCATCTTCACCCAGGAAGTTTTTCTTTTTAAAATTTCTTTGTGCTTCTCTATTTCGGTGCAATTTAAAAAAAAAAAAAAAAAAAAAAAAAGATAAATTACTCTACATTTTAATCGAAAAGCCATACTTCCATATGCGTGTGTGGTTTTGAAGCTGGCACTTACTGACCCATCATCTGTTTAAATAATTAACAACAGAAGGGAAAGAGAAGAGGTTTTCGCAGCCAGACAGTGAACCCGATCCTCTCTAGCGGGACAGCGAGACAAAGAAGAAGAGACACAAACAGAAAGAGAGAGAATTGTGAAGAAAACAAAGGCCTCCCATCTGTCATTATCAGTTAAGTGGCTTGAGTAACTTCGCACTTTAATATAAAACATTGATGCCTCATCACCACCGATTAAGCCGTCACAATTCTGAGCTCACACACACACACACACACACACACACACACACACACACACACACACACACACACACACACACACACATGGGGATCAGTTTCAGTGTCACACAGGTGTTAGGAGCTCCCTTTGGAATTTCTCTCCTTCGTGAGGTTTGTTTATTTATTCATCGGTTACACTTTCCATTCATTTTCTGTCTGTGTGTGTGTCTGTGGGAGTAGGGGAGGAGGAGGGCGGGGATGGACGGATCAGCCTCACCTGTAAAAGTCAGCAGGCTCAGGTGTGTCCAGAAGAAACCGGAGCGCTTTTGTGCTCCTGTCAGTCGTTAATGTGCTTCTAGATGAACACATGGCTGGGGCCCAGTTCATAGTGTTTGTTAGAGAGGTTCTTATTAGAGTAACAGTGGCTGAGAGAGAATGTGTGTGTGTGTGTGTGTGTGTGTGTGTGTGTGTGTGTGTGTGTGTGTGTGTGTGTGTGTGTGTGTGTGTGTGTGTGTGTGTGGTTTAAAAAGTGATGTAATATCTTCTTGCAGCCTGTTCAGTAGTAGTAATGAACTAGCTAATCGGTTCATTAGTGGTTAAAGCGCTACAATAATCAGCCCACAGAGGACTCCGTCTATCTAACCTATATGTACTAGAGCTGATGTAGCTAACCTTAATCTTTATTTTCTCCACACGCAAATTATCTCTATTCTAACTCACTGACTCACTGACTGTTTTGCTGTTTACAAGGTGGCTGACTAGCTTGTAGGCAATACTAGCATAGCTAGTTAGCATTACAGTTGATTCAACGGTTTGGGTCATTTATGTTACACTTTGGAACATGACTATCTTAAAACATTAAGAAATAATTTGACTACTAATAGATTACATTTAAAGTCAGATAACGGGAAGTCGCATCATCCAGCGTTTCTGTAGATCACATGACATTCACGGCATGCTGACTTCAAGTCCGTCAAAGGTGGTCTGATTAGTGTGTAAAAGAAGGATGAGTGTACGGTAGGATCGGACGAGGTGTATAGTTTAAGTTTCACACATTATTCTGAATTAGATTTAAAATATAAAACTCACACAGAAATCTGCTGTAAAATGAGGTTAGGAATGAAGTAGCTGCACTCATCACAAAGGGAAGAAGAAAAGCAGACCACTGATCATATAAATAGACGGGAAATTATTTATATTCACACTATAATCGGGTGTCCCTTCAGACTCGTTTCTCTGGCTTGCTCATTAGAGCTAAATTGAAACTTCGTATGATAAATGTTTATCCTGGATTGATATATTTCTGTGCAGCTGCTTTGCTTCAATGTCTATAAACAAATCAAATCAAACTAAATAGATCCTAAGCTCAACTCATTACTGCACTGTGGATTAAACAGTAATTCTATAATAATGCATCAGGTAGAACAACAGATAATTACTGAAAATGTTGTTGTTGTGGTTGTGTGTGTGATTAAGTGTTTTTTTTTTGGTGTAAATAATTGATGTGTGTTACCCGAGATGGGATTTTCCTCTGAACGCCAAAACTCACCATCATTGTTTTCCTCTCAAGTCTTTCAGACCCGAGAGGATAGAGATCAAGCGAGCACACATGCATGCACGCAAACACACACACATACCCCAACAACAACAACAACAACCTACACTTTGATATTTCTGGACACACCAAAGGCTGTATGACGTACATGCAGGTAATTTGCATAATGCTGCATAAAACATCTCTGAATACATGTAGCTTTTCCCCAACACTTTCTAAATTTTGGATTTTTGAGTCAAAGAGCACCTGTACACAGTCTTGACTTCAACGGTGTGTGTCGCCTGTTCCTCCTGATTCTGCACACTGATTCTCTTTCCAGCCTATGCAGGAATCACTTACATAAACATTAGACATATGCATTAGGCTGGGCTGCGGGGTCGCGTCTGACCACACACGCATGGACACACAGACACACACACACACACTTTATATAGAGTATCATCTCACAGGATGCCCTATTCAACTCATCCTTCTCTCTCACTTCATTTATCTCTCCTCTTCTCTTTAATTTTCTCTGCTGTAATATCAGTTTAATCTAAACAGGCAGCTAATGAGTGACAAGTGTGTGTGTGTGTGTGTGTGTGTGTGTGTGTGTGTGTGTGTGTGTGTGTGTGTGTGTGTGTGTGTGTGTGTGTGTGTGTGTGTGTGTGTGATGAGCTATTTCTTCACTGTAACTTTAACATGACCTCATTTCCAAAAGGACTGTTTTTTTTCTTCTTCTAGAAGCCAGGGATAGCTTAGTGTCAAAAGATAAAGCTTTTTGCACTTTGATATTTGAGAAGGTAGCTAGCCATGTAGGAATGCTAACAGAGGTCTGGTCATTTTACAGTAAAATAGCTCTATCTTCAATTTCCTTGAAAAAGATAAAAGCAATTCAAGTTGCTAGGCAACATAATGAGAATTAATGTTAGTCAACTTATAGAGACGTCATGCTAATAAACCTATAGAGAGCTAATGCTAATCCAACTTAAATTGAAATTGAAAGCTAGTAAACTTATATAGAGTTACAGCTGGAAATCCTGTAGAAAGCTAATGCTAGTCAATTTTAGAGAACTAACAGTATTCAACTTAAAGAAAGTGAATGCTAGTCAACTTATATAGAGTTACAGCTAGAAATCCTGTAGAAAGCTAATGCTAGTCAACTTTTAGAGAACTCACTGTACTCATTTTAAAGTAAAGGTAAAATAACCAATTCATGCTAGTCAACATCTAGAGAGATAATGCTACCTAATGTTAATGAAGGAGTTAAGTCATTATATAGAGTGTTATTTTTAGTCAATTGATAGCAAATGAATGCTAATCAATATATGGCAAGCTAATTAGAGAGTCCATATATAGGAAGTTACTGTTATACAAACTATAGAGCTCTGATGTTAGTCAAAATATAGAGTGCTTTGGCTGGGCAACAAAGTAATTCGAATTTACTTAAAAAGATTATTGACATAATTCCAGTCAACCTTTAGAGAAATAATGCTAATCAACTGTGATTGATAAGTGCTAACTAATGCTAATCAATGACAGCAAACTAATGCTAATCAACAGGCTAATGCTATTATAGAGCACTCATACTAATCATGCTAGTTATTGAGAACTAGTTCTACTTAGAGCATACTAGTCAACTTTTATGCTAGCTAACATACTTCATATGCTTTTTGAAAGTTTAATGGATGTTTAGCTTTTTTAAATTGTCTTCTGGTTGAAACCTAATACAGAAAAGTGTCCTAAACATTTGAGAGTTTGCCTTTATGTTTCACATCAGAAAACTTCACCACATTTGTGTTAATTGGTGTAAATGGTACATCTACACATCACACGTCCATGTGTAAGTTGTTACTATGGAAACAAGAACATCACAGAATAATTCTCGAATACAGAGCAACTTTACCAGAGAATGTTATAAACAGAAATACATATGAAAACAAATAAATAATCTGTTCTGTGTGTGTGTGTGTGTGTGTGTGTGTGTGTGTGTGTGTGTGTGTGTGTGTGTGTGTGTGTGTGTCCTTTTTTTTTTGATAGACAATAATATTTCACCCCCTAGTCCTTTTTGTTCTGTTGCTAAAGGAATCAATGGCTTTTTGAACATGGAGGTGTGTGTGTGTGTGTGTAGGCATGAACACCTGTGAGCTAGTCCCCTCACATATACACATGTATACTGTTTCACTCTGTCACACACAGGAAGAAAAGAAACGGATAAGGGTCAGAGGTCAACATAGAGGAGGTATGTGTCAGGTGTTAAGTGGAGAAGACGACTGAGTGTTAAACGCTCTCACCTGCTGCTGGATGCACACACACACACACACACAAACACACACAAACACACACAAACACACACAGACACACTTAAACTCACTTGACGGTTGAGCATAGTACACACTGTTCCTGAAGATGCTGGGAAGTGCACATCAAGCGTGTGTGTGTGTGTGTGTGTGTGTGTGTGTGTGTGTGTGTGTGTGTGTGTGTGTGTGTGTGTGTGTGTGTGTGTGTGTGGTAATGGGATACAGTATCTTTTAGTACAGGCTTCACACCTAATAGACTAACCTCACGCACTCACACACAGAGCACAAATGACTGACCCTGCTTTGTTCATAACTTCATGCTGTATCACTTACATCCATGAAGTAAAATATCAAGCAAATCCACACATGGATAGAAAGAGAGCAAGACAAATAGACACAATAAAGAAAAAAGCAAAGAGAGCTAGTTAAATACGCAGTGGAATACAGACTCACAGGTAAACAGCTTGGTATCATAAGCTGTAAATACACAGATACTGAATACAAGTGAAATAAAAAAACTTGGGGTGTGCAGTTATCCTATAAATGGTCAACAAATAAAAGCTAGACAGAGAGACACACACAGATGATAGGAATTTACTTTGTGTGAATGAACACAAACACTATTAACACTTTTTAGTATTTGTAGAGATGATGAGCTGTTAAGAGCTGTTAATACGCACAGATTTCACTGAGATCTTCACAAGGAAATGATTTCACAAAGAAAATGCTTTTTTATATAGAGTTACATCAAGAAAACCTGCAGAAAGCTAATACTAGTCAACTCTTAGAGAAATAACGGTGCTCAACATAAAGAAAGCTAATGCTAGTCAACTTATATAGAGTTACAGCAAGAAATCCTGTAGTAAGCTGATGCTACTCAACTTTTAGAGAACCAATGGTTCTCAATTTAAAGGGAAAAAAAATGCTAGTCAACTTATATCGAGTTGTAGCTAGATATCCTATAGTAAGTTAATGCTACTCAACTTTTAGAGAACTAATGGTAATCAACCTATAGCAGGGCTCTCAAGTTTTACACTTGTGCGTGTGTAAAGAAGTAAGAGAGAGAGATTATGATTGGTGTTTATTGTAAGTGTTTGTTGCCTTTTTGGACTCCTTTATCATTTGTAATGTTGCTCCCATTTAAAACAGTTCAGCACAAGCCCAGACATTTTTAGGGTCATGATTGAGGACAATGTCCCGTCCTGAGACAAGCTGTTTTGTGTTGAGGTTTTGTTCAATCCGACCAAAATACCCTCGCGAATATTTTTTTTTATTGGTTGTTGCGTTAAATCTTACCCAGAGAGTGCTATTTTCTGATTGGCTATTGTGTAGAATCTTTTTTTTTGATTGGCTGATAAGTGTCAGACTCGACTAAGAACTCCAGGGGAGACGCGCTTGATTCCTGCCTGATTACATAGAGACGGCGGTGCGGACTGATACATTTTGGGCGCTGCGGCATATTAAATATATGATAGATAGTCAAAACATTTTTCTGTGGGAGAAATGCGATGTGTGGCGGGAGAGCGGGAGAAAAGACCCAAATGCGTGACTGTCACTCTCACTGCGTGACACCTGACAGCCCTGCTATAGGGAACTAATGTTAATAAACTTATAGACAGCCAATACTGGTCAAGTTTTAGAGAACAAATAGTAATCACCTTAAAGAAAGCCCATGCTAGTCAAGCAAGTATATAGAGAGCAAATTAGTTAGTCAATATATTGACTAGGGCTCATGCTAGTCAGCTAATAGAAAAGTAATTTTAAGCAACCAATTAATGCTAGTCAACATTTAAAGAGATAATGCTAGCTAATGTTAATGAAGGAGTTAAGTCATAATATAGAGTGTCAATGCTAATCAACATATAGCAAGCCAATGCGATGGCGAGCTGTTACTAGATACGCACAGATTCCAAGTTTCTCACTATAGATTTTTAACATAACTAATTAAAATAAATAAATAAATAAATAAATAAATAAATAAATAAATAAATAAATAACTCTTGTGTGCCTTCATAACTAGGAAAAAAATCTATATCAATGAATAATAAACAATCTATCATCTCTGTTAGATACATGAATTGATAAAATACACCAGATGCTGGTGTGTGTGTGAGTGTGTGTGTGTGTGTGTGTGTGTGTGTGTGTGTGTGTGTGTGTGTGTGTGTGTGTGTGTGTGTGTGTGTGTGCGCGTGCACTGGCATGTGATGGAGGCTCCTTAAGTTCTTCGGAACAGGAAGTGTTGAACAGGGTTAATTACAGTGAATTACCTCAAACAGCTGCCTGTCAGTCTGCTCATCTGACAGGGGTCATGACACACACACACACACACACACACACACACACACACACACACACACACACACACACACACAAACACACTCCAACATTCCCCATCTGTCTTTTTATTCCATGTCCACTACAAAAAGTAAGAGTGGAATAGAGTAATTTATTATTATTAAACATTACATATAGGTTAAGGAAAAAAAAAAGATTCTTGATATATCGGTTATATATAAAGATGAGTTTATATACTCTGCTCACATCTGGTTACGTTATAACATTAAAATAATGACAATATCTTTATATTATTTCTTATAGCTATCACTAGTTTGTGATGAAGAGATCTGATACCACAGCATTAATGGGTGCTTGATTCTGATTGGTCAGAATGTGTTGCAGTAGGTTATTGTATTATGGTTTATAATTCAATTTAATTCAATTTATCTGTATCGGACTTTTAAAGACCTAGAGACCTAGAAATCTCTTTTTAAACAACTGAGGGTTAAGGGTCTTGAGGGTTAGGGGTTCCAGCAGTGGCAGCTTGGTGGACCAGGGATTTAAACTCACAACCTTTCTATCAGAAGTCCAACACCTTAACCGCTCACTAGGCTAGCACACACCACTGGTTGTGCAGTGGTATAAGGGAAATAAAACACTTTGAGGTGCAATTTTATTGGAACTTAATTTGGCTGTAATGAAAATTAAAAAAAAAACCTGAAAAATGAAGCGTGTGACGTTTTTGCATTACGTACCAAAAGGTGCATAGTCAGGTGTGTTGTCTTTTAAATTTGATGCCTGTTCCTGAGGATATGCCAACAGTGTGAGGTATTGTGCGGTAACTTGTCGTTTCTATTTAGTACAAAGCAGAAGTTTATCGTGATACAATGGCGCTAATAACGATGTCTCAGTATCTGTTTAGCTCCTAATATGGAAATGTGGGTGTGGCCTAAAACTGGAACAAGTTCATATTTGGTCTCGATCGATAAATCCAACACAGAGATTGCATCTCCTAGTAATATGTGGATTTGTTTCGAGTAAGGTATTCATGTTTAGTGAGTCCACTATGGATTTGTCCCAAACAACAGGTTTCCCACTATATAGGCTACAAAAACTGGATCCTAGTCATTATATACTGTAAGGCAGTAAATAGTGAAGATGATGTTGTGTGGTGGAATGATACAGAGTTTTATTCCCTCAACTTTATTCAATGTGTGTGTGTGTGTGTGTGTGTGTGTGTGTGTGTGTGTGTGTGTGTGTGTGTGTGTGTGTGTGTGTGTGTGTGTGTGTCTTGAATGAATAGAGCCCTTGGTAGTGAGCATTTGGGTGTTGTAACCGTTTAGCCCAAGTGTGTGATCTTCAGACGTGAAATTGTGACGGCTGCCAACGCTGACCTCAAGATGAAGGGTTGTGACCTCTCTTAGCTCAGCCATTGGCAGGTGCTTGTTAGACATGATTACATTAAAGGAGCCGCACGTGAAGACACCGCTCTCGCGCACACACGGAGCTCCCCGTGGAAAAATCAGAGCTGACAGACAGCTGGAATATCTGTCTCTCTCTCTGTCTTACCCTCTCTCTCTCTCTCTCTCTCTCTCTCTCTCTCTCTCTCTCTCTCTCTCTCTCTCTCTCTGTATTTTACGATATTAAGGTAATTTCATATAATTGTTTGAAACAGGGCCACTTTTCCTAATTCCAATATGTATCCTTGACAACAGGGTCAACCAGATGGTGGAGATGGAGAGGGACGGAAAGAGCATGAGACAAGGGGGTAAGACAGAAAAAAGGGAAAAACAGATGATGGTGGAAGGAAGAGAGAAAGTAGCTGAAAGAAGTAAAAAAAAAGGTAGGAAAGTTTCGTTTTATCCATGTAACAGTTATGTGTTTCGGATATTGTTCTTTTTTGTCATCTTGAAAGAACAGATTGTGAAACTGAATTAATAAATAAAGGGGTAGTGTAACTTTGCTAATAAATAAATAAATAAATAAATAAATAAATAAATAAATAAATTTTGTGATTTATCATTATAGATTTTATCATAACCGATACATCACCACCTCAACATTTAACCTAAACGTTTTAGCTCTAGATAAAAAAAGATTTTTGAAACTAAAGTGCTGACAAACAAACAAACAAACAAACAAATGAATAAATAAATTAGAGAAAAAATATATAAAAAATAAAAAATATATATTTTCAATTATTACCACCACTAATAATAATATATATATATATAACATTGGAGGTCAGCAACAAGGTGTGTGTACATGATGCATTGTAATCAACATGAAATAACACACAACCTGTCTCCACCGGTGTGTGTGTTTGCATGCATATGTGTGTGTGTGTGCGTGTGTAAACGTATTTGTATATGTGTGTGTGTGTGCATGTGTAAACGTACATGTGTGTACGTATATGTGTGTGTGTGTGTGTGTGTGTGTGTGTGTGTGTGTGTGTGTGTGTGTGTGTGTGTGTGTGTGTGTGTGTGTGACACTTCTTTTGGTAGTTAACACCAAATTGTTAACTCTAATGATGACACACTGGAGCAATTGGAACTTTAGACTGGAACATAAACATAAAGAAAGAATATTTATTTTAGAAATGAAATAATTCCAAGTACCTTCC
>NC_062532.1:6488382-6500882 GCF_022655615.1 Tachysurus fulvidraco
TTCATTTTGATATCATTTCAAGAAAATATCTAAAAATGTCAAATGAACAATTATTTAAATATTTCTTTTTTAAAATTCCTTATAAATAACTAAATGGAATTGAATGAGCAACAGAACCAGCTGATATCAGTAAAACATTTGAATGAAAGTTTTTTTTTTTTTTGAGAAGGGAATCTTTTCCTTTAATGTCTTTATTTTGTTAATGGTATTTTCTATTATGCTGCATTTTCACATCAGAAAATTAAAAAAAAATTTTGGGCTCCCGCGATTAATATTCGGTCAAACCTCAAGCAGAGAGAGTCTGTACTAAACTCTGTAACACCTCTCAGGAGCTTGAACCGCAGAACACTGAGCTGATGTATCATTTTAGGTTTTCACATGTGGACAGACTTCTTGAATTTAGACCACGGTTTCCAATATGGTTCTAATTTGAAGACAGAATCCAATGAAAAACATTGATCTTGTGTCCCAATTGTACTTCTGTTTTAGTTCAAATGCTTGTTTTGGGCCAGTATTCATTTATATTTGCTAACCGTCCTGATTATTCAGTCGTTCTTAGGTTTTCATTCATCTTTCTGTGTGTGTGTGTGTGTGTGTGTGTGTGTGTGTGTGTGTGTGTGTGTGTGTGTGTGTGTGTGTGTGTGTGTGTGTGTGTTACAATGAACTGGAGTCTCATACACTGTTTCTGGATCTTTGAAGCTACCAAAGATGTCGAAAATAAATAAACAATCAAACAAACAAAAAATCAATAGTCCGTCTTGGAATATTTCATTCATTCATTCATTCATTCATTCATTCATTCATTCATTCATTCATTTTCTACCGCTTATCCGAACTTCTCAGGTCACAGGGAGCCTGTGCCTATCTCAGGCGTCTTTGGGTATCAAGGCAGGATACACCCTGGCAACCCATCGCAGGGCACACACACGCTCTCATTCTTGAAATATTTCAGATTTGACAAAATAATTAAAAAAACAAAACGAACTTAACCCTATAACCTATTGGTGTATGTTTTGATTGTGTAGCAATAGAGCTAGTACCTGAGTTACAAAGGTCCCCATCATAACTAAAAAATATCACAAGTCGAACTATGACCAACCCTAGCAAGGAGTCTTAAAGAATGGTGATCAGTACATTGTAGGATACAGTAATTTGTTAATAATTAAACAAATCCATGTCAGTACATTTGGCTAATGCAATTTAATCTAAAGTTTGTTCAGTCAGTAATCCTATCTGCTATAAAAAACTTCAACAATGGCGATAAATCACTAAAGCTACGTATCATGCATGCATTAAAGTATTGTATCGTATCGTATCGTATCGTATCGTATCGTATCGTACCTACCGAGATTCTGTCTGACGTTTGCGTACTTGAACATCGTTAGCTTGTTGATGGCTACGTTAACTTAGGTGACGCTGTTACGATTTTGTCATATCATTATCGTCCATTGTAAGATCGAAAGATTTGTAAGTATCGCAACTCGGAGAGTATCTGTATTTACATATATTATGTCATGAACAGGGTGTTTGGTTTGGGGAAATATCCAGAGTCACGTTTTCCATTCCCTAGATTAGTGCACTACTTAGTGTGCAAAAGAAAAGTAATGATGTGAAGAACATTTAACTGGTCAATGGAAACACACACATACACACATGGGCAATTTCAACATGACGTCTGAATTAAGGAAAGTTTGAATGTGTCTTCTGAGAGATCGTCTTTGTCCATGTTCGCTTCTTTAGGACAGTGTTACCACGGTTAAGGGAGAAGAGGGGGTGTGATTTTGATTGACAGCTTGGAGTCCTGCCTTTTAGTCATAAACAGGATGTCCAGAGCTTAACCTTGGCCAAGTGGAGAAGGACTGCTTCATATGTCAACCTTATGGCATG
Source organism: Tachysurus fulvidraco (assembly GCF_022655615.1). Classification (NCBI taxonomy): domain Eukaryota; kingdom Metazoa; phylum Chordata; class Actinopteri; order Siluriformes; family Bagridae; genus Tachysurus; species Tachysurus fulvidraco. The sequence goes on from NC_062532.1 coordinate 6,490,270, forward strand.
CGCTCTCTCTCTCTCTCTCTCTCTCTCTCTCTCTCTCTCTCTCTCTCTCTCTCTCTCTCTCTCTCTCTCTCTCTCTCTCTCTCTCACACACACACACACACACACACACACACACACACACACACACACACACACACACACACACACACACACACACAGAATCTGTTTGGATGGTGAATTGGTCAATATTATTATCTCTAACTAGCTTATACTAGTATTTTCCTTCTCTACAGGTGTGTGTGTGTGTGTGTGTGTGTGTGTGTGTGTGTGTGTGTGTGTGTGTGTGTGTGTGTGTATGTTATATGTGACAGCATAAAATGGCGGAGATTAAGGTTAGTGTTAGATTTAGGTGTAGACATACAAATAAATGCACTTACCCCGATCAACCATAACATTAAAACCACCTGCACCCGGACACTTTAATGATCCTAAAAACAATACACATTTATGTACATTTATATTTCTGCATATGTATATACATTATTTCTCCACCTATAGTTTCATATTTCATATAGTTTTTATATAGGTTTTTTTATATAAAATATATTTTAAATTATATTTTATATATATATTTTTTAAATATATATATATTGACAAGTGAATTTCTCATATACTGTAATGTGAATTGATCAGGGGTTGCCAGATATTGTGTAAAATTAAACCTAATTGACAAACTATTAAAACGCTTTCAAGGAGGTTTAGAAATTGTCTAATATTTGATCTTAAATAAAAATTCTTATATATATATATATATATATATATATATATATATATATATATATATATATATATATATATATATATATATATATATACACATCATGAATCATTTTATAATGTTCATTTTCTGTAAACAACATCAAGGAACAGCATCTTTTAAAATCTCAGGATTTCTGGAATATAAATGATGGTGTGTGTGTGTGTGTGTGTGTGTGTGTGTGTGTGTGTGTGTGTGTGTGTGTGTGTGTGTGTGTGTGTGTGTGTGTGTGTGTGTGTGTGTGTGTGCGTCTCAGTCGGTTAGTTAGGACCTCAGATGGGTCGTATGTACGTCTGTGTTCTCTCATGAATGATTATTTAAGTTTCCTGTATTACGAACCAGCACGTGTCTGCTGAACAAAGACATTTGGAGCTCAGAGAGGGAGAGAGAGAGAGAGAGAGAGAGGGTGAGAGAAATGAACATGAGAGAAAGATGGCTATAAAGAGAGAGATGCTTAGCTGAGATGTGATTAGGCGTAAAGGGTGTTGGAGGTCACGACCCTGGCGTTGTCACTAGTATGCGGCCCACCCAGCATGCTCGTGTGTGTGTGCTTGTGTAGGGTTTCAGCAGCGCAGCAGGGCGACGGCTCTAACAGCAGCACTCACACTGATGCTCTCCAGCTATAAAAGCAACGACACACACACACACACACACACACACACACACACACACACACACACACACACACACACAGACACACACACACAAATTCGTCTATTCCTCTCACTTCTCTCTCTGTGTCTGTACAGGTTCAGAGACTGTACCTGGCAAATTTCCCATAATTCCTTAGTCCATTTTGTGCCACTGAAGTGAGGAATGATGGGAAAATGTGCTCAGTTTGACGTGTGTGCCATCGAGGAAACGAGAGAGCAGGAAAATAAACGTTAGCTGTTATGTGTCAGTGCAGATATGTTACAGTTTGCTTATGTTTAAACCGGTTAGGCCACACACACCTACAGTAGCTCAGTCTTATACTCTTAGTATAGACTCACACACATAATATCACATCATCTCGCTGTCCTGGATGGGTCCAAATGACCAGATCAGATTTTATCACCTGCAGATTTCAATTTAAGGGAAAAAAATAATAATAATAAAATAAAACTGTGCGTTAATTTTTTTTCTCGATTGTACTTTAAAGGTCCTTGGCTTCCAGGGCTATGCTTCAAACACCACCCTAACACCTATTCCCTAATCTGAGAATAATGTCCACTCTCTACTCACACAATGCAGCAAACCCCTTATTAGTTTCAAATTTTTGATTTTAAAATTCGGCAAATTTTCAAATATATATATATATATAAAAAATAACGGAAAATTTTGTTACAGACTTTTATCATTCGTACAGTACGTGTCTGTATCACTCACAGCTGACAGCAGGGCAGGACGCGCGACGGCCCGTTTAATGATGGCCGAATTTTCCTCTTTTCCACTATGATGTCATGAACCTAACGCATGGGAAAGCAAACTTAACACACAATCCCAAGGAACAGAAGAAAGTCATTTTTAGATGAAATTTGGATGACGCAAAGTTTAGGACTGTGGACTGGATGATTGTGTTACAAACTGATCCACTCACTTCTCTCCACTGGATAAATTAATTTCAATTCTACAAGCGACATACAGTAGATTTAATTCGTCGTCGTTATGTAATTAGGTGGAAAATCCGGGGTTTTTTATATATTTTTCAAATTTGAAGCGCATTTCTTTAAAAACAAATTCAAATCATCAAATTGGGTGGGAAACATTACGATTTTATTCATCACTCACACACACACACACACACACACACACACACACACGATCGTATAAATACCGTCTTATAAAAATAGTCTGAATTTTAAAAAAAGGCCAAAACAGAACTGAAAAGTTAAATCGGATCACATGGAATTAGCTGAATTATGACAAAAATTAAAGCTAGAAAAATACAGAACGATACAGGATGTGAACGATACGAATAAAGTATCAAGTCCAGTTAAAAAAAGTTCATGTTTAGTACCGATAGGAATCGATTGGAACGTTCTAGAAAAGCTGAGACACACGTTAGTCTCTTTCTACTGCAGAGGCACGAGAAGAGAATTTAAAATAGATTTAAAATGATAGTGGCTTCCACACACACACACACACACACACACACACACACACACACACACACACACACACACACACACACACACACACACACACACACACACACACACACACACACACACACACACACACACACACACACACACACACACACACACACACACACACACACACACACACACACACACACACACACACACACGTATATACAGAGCACTGATAGAAGTGCCCCAAGGTGTTATCTTCAACCACTAAAATTTGGACCAATGTTCTCACACTGAAAGCTAAGAGTCCTGACTGACTCATTTTATATCAGACTTGTGGGCAGAAAATCATCGATTTAATTTGTTTGTACTGATCGAAAATGTCCCATGAGATCATTTCTATTCATCCAGAAAGAAGAAGGGATAATTGTTTGAATTTGTCAGGAAATTTGAAATTATTTTTGTTTTTGAGAGAGAGAAAAAAAAAATCTTGATTGAGAAAAAAAAAACAAAAAAACAACTTGCGATTGAAAAAATTAAAATGTGCTTTCTCTCTCTCTCGCTCTCTCTCTCTCTCTCTGTCTCTCTGTCTCTCTCTCTCTCATTCTTCCTTCTATCTCTCTTCACTTCTCCCTGCAGTTGTTATCCTCCTGTTTTCTCTCAAACCACACACACACACACACACACGCTGCCCTTCTTCTTGCCATCTGCTGATAATTATGCGTTTGTCTCGTGTGAGTGTGTGATATTTAATATTTCCTCAGCACTTGGACAAATAAGCTGGAAAAGCTGTGAGGAGTCAAGATAGAGAGAAAGTGTGTGTCCTAGTTGGATAACTCACCATTCTCAACTTTCCATCTCCACCAACACCATAAAAGTCTCTCTCTCTCTCTCTCTCTCTCTCTCTCTCTCTCTCTCTCTCTCTCTCTCTCTCTCTCTCAGACACATCAAAACCACAGAGACTTATACAGTGAACAAACATTATAAATCATGTTTATAAGATGTAAAAATAGATACACACACACACACACACCACTAGTGTGTTTTGAAGGTGTATTACCAGTGCGCACTAAAAGAAGAAACCCAGAAAACTTACTGCAGCAGTACAAAGCTACTTTTGTGTGTGTGTGTGTGTGTGTGTGTGTGTGTGTGTGTGTGTGTGTGTGTGTGTGTGTGTGTGTGTGTGTGTGTGTGTGTGTGTGTGTGTGTGTGTGTGTGTCTCAAAAGGAAGGCCTACAGCTTATTTAGCACCCAGCACTACAGCTGAAAAGGTCAAAAGTCACACGGCAGGTTGCCAGGACTACCAGAAAAGTGTTAGAAATGGAGTAAAAAAAAGGAAGGATATCGTTCCCATAATTATGAATTATAATGAGGTATGTATGGATTGTAAGAAATGTATGGATAGGAAGCTCACAATTACCGAACGCACACACACACACACACACACACACACACACACACACACACACACACACACACACACACACACACACACACACACACACACACAGAGAGAGAGAGAGAGAGCTTAAGTCAATTCTGGAATCTATATTATTCACAGCATATAGAATTTTCAAATAAATTCAGATTTTTAACTGAAATTTTATCTTAAGTTTGGCTGGATTTTTTTTTTTCTGCATCAAATCCAACATGAAGATATCTTTTATTTGGGAAAGTCTTTTATTACTTAATGTCACTTTCATTACGAAAAATGGAAATGAATCTGATCTAAAATCCACCGTGTGATAACGTATAATTACACGTACAACAACAAATCCAGGACAAATTCCTGTCTGTCTTTTCCTCATTGTCCGTTTTAATCTACAGCATTCTCCTTTCATATTCTGTCCTCTTAGTCTTCTTAGTCTTTTTGCCCTCAGTAGCACATTTGTAAGAATTCACACGCATACTCACAGACACACACACGCTTATTATTAATATTAATACGCCCATTAAACGGTGTAATGAGAGCTGTGGACCGTGTTCATATTTAAGGGAACAGATTTTATGTGTTTACATTAAGATTTGTGTTTAATGCCTGTTTGCATTGGGCTGATACTCTGTTCCCTAAGCGCCAATCACTATGGCACTGGGTGTGTGTGTGTGTGTGTGTGTGTGTGTGTGTGTGTGTGTGTGTGTGTGTGTGTGTGTGTGTGTGTGTGTGTGTGTGTGTGTGTAAATCTAGCTCTGCCAGTCTTGCCAACCTAAACCAACCACATGGCACCAGCGAACCTGCTACGCTAATTTACAGTGCTAATTTACAGATCGCGGCACACGACAGCCCACCGCATACATAAATCTCTCTCAACACACACACACACTGCGCCGCTCTCTCCTCTAGTCTCTTTCAATCAGAGCGGTGATGCATCAGAGAACATCAGTGTGGAATTTATGGGTGTACTAACACACACATTTATATATACTCGTGCACACACACACACACACACACACACACACACACACACACACACACACACACACACACACACACATGACTAGCCTTCTCAAACAGAGCCTCATTCATCATTGGCTAGCAAGGGTTGCTGGGGGAAACCTCTCTCTCTCTCTCTCTCTCTCTCACACACACACACACACACACACACACACACACACACACACACACACTTCCTATTTCTGAGGGAAAAAAATCATAATTTCCTGTTTGAACTCATCGCCTAAACTTAGTGATCTGATTTTTACGTTTTTCTTCACAGATGTCTTTCACAATAGTTCAGGCTTTTCATTCATCTATCTATCTATATCATCTATCTATTCTATCCTTCAGCGCTTATTTCAAACGCTCTCGCGCTTTGTCTATGACAACTATGACTAACCACTCAATAGATAGACCAAGTGATGGACAGATGAGTGAGAGAGGGATTTAGGGATTAGTAATTAAAGCCCATTTGTGATCAGGTCACTTGATGTTAATAGTATAGGTATGAACATGCTTGTGATGAAAGGATACAAGTAAAGGATGAAGAAAAGGTGAGGAAAATCAGTTCTGTTAACTAGAATAAACAAAAAACTGGGTTCACTCTACTCTACTAAAGTTCTTTTCTCTTTTTTACATTTTACCACCATTTTCTTCATCATACCGTATATGCAGATTACTAGGATATTATCCCCATGATTCATGGTCATGCTTCTAAATGTACATGGATGTTAAATGAAAATTCACTAAACTCTCATTACACTTATCCGAACTTCTCGGGTCACGGGGAGCCTGTGCCTATCTCAGGCGTCATCGGGCATCGAGGCAGGATATACCCTGGACGGAGTGCCAACCCATTGCAGGGCACACACACACTCTCATTCGCTCACACACTCACACACTACGGACAATTTTCCAGAGATGCCAATCAACCTACCATGCATGTCTTTGGACCGGGGGAGGAAACCGGAGTACCCGGAGGAAACCCCCGAGGCACGGGGAGAACATGCAAACTCCACACACACAAGGCGGAGGCGGGAATCAAACCCCCAACCCTGGAGGTGTGAGGCACACGTGCTAACCATTAAGCCACCGTGCCCCCATTAAATAAATCATAACTATACATATTTTTATTTTGATCAGATAATTCATCATTATTCCGTTAATTGCTCATCTCTTCTCTATAGATCAAATCCCATCATCACTAACTGCTTTATTTTATCGCACGAGGCAGTAATACACCCTGGACGTGATCCATGCCTTCGACTGGAGTGAAATCATTTTTGCTAACAAAACTATCATCATGACGACGCTAAACATCCATGATTAGAGCCAGTCAATCAACCTGAGTGGAAAGGATTGATGATGTCTTTATGTTAGTCTTAATTAACTTGGTAAAGTGCCGTGTGTGTGTGTGTGTGTGTGTGTGTGTGTGTGTGTGTGTGTGTGTGTGTGTGTGTGTACACAGGTTTGTGCATGGTGTGCCTTATCATTTCAATGATTCCTCATTAAAGGCCTCAATTTTCCATCTCACTGCACTCCATCACACGCTCTGACATGGGAAAATAGATGCAGACACTTAGCAAAGAAAACCTCGTTTATTTCTCGCCTTCATTACACACCTCTGAGAACACATGCATAAAGAGCCACTTCACACACTTTGCATTCCAATCACAAGGCAGGCCGAAGGTGTGTTTGGGCAGCGTTTGGAGTTCTTTGGTAGTTCTCCCCCTAGGCTTCCTTCTACCATTTTCAGACCTAGATCTAGATTTGAAAAGGTTGAACGAATCGCTAATCACTCTCCCCTTTCACATGCTAAGGAAACAAATGAAATTGCCATTGGAAAGCCTCAAATCACTGCCTCAGAACTCAGAGGCTTTATTTTTACCTTCAAATGGCAGGAACTTGTTTGTAAAGTCCTGGCTTTTGGCCTCTGTCTAGTCATAGATATACAAATGAATCACCTCAAATGGGCCCATCTAAGACTAGCCTTAGTAGTGGCAACTTATCTGCAGGGGCAGGACCGTGGGCAGTGTGTAGCTCCAAGGTAGTGGCGCCTGTACATGGAAGTGGTAGCCCAGATGTGGGATTGGCTTGGTGAGGTCCAGGAAGACCTCTGATGCAGTGCCGTCAACACAATTAAAGCTACAGTATGTCTCTCACTGGCAGAGCCGGACAGCCTGCTATGATAAGAAGAGCTGATCGATAACTGGCCTCACCACGTACTCCTCCAGTACCACTGTTACTCACCATGCTTTACATAATTCAGCATCCTGTGAGCAGCTTGTGGACAGCTAGGCTTTGGTTAGCATTGTTACACTTGCTGGTGGAAAAGAAACTCTCTTTCCTAGCAGTTTTTTTTTAATAAATATAAACCTGTAAAGTATTATTTGCTGTGTCTGGTGCACACCCTAACCTTCCACAGTAGTCCTAATGTCCTACAGAGTCTTATTTATTTTGCCATTCTTATTCAGAGTTCCTCATCATTCAGACGCGGTGACAGCTTTATAAGAAGGTTCTAGGAATTGGAATTGGAAATAGCAATTCAGAACCTGGAGTTTGGACTGGAACTAGTGAACTAGGACCCAGAGTTTGGACTGGGACTAATGAAACAGGACCTGGTGTTTGGACTGGGACAAATGAACTAGAGATGGAGTTTGGACTGGAACTAGTGACTCAGGACCTGGAGTTTGGACTGGGACAAATGAAACAGGACCTGGAGTTTGGACTGGGACAAATGAAACAGGACCTGGAGTTTGGACTGGGACAAATGAACTAGAGATGGAGTTTGGACTGGAACTAGTGACTCAGGACCTGGAGTTTGGACTGGGACAAATGAAACAGGACCTGGAGTTTGGACTGGAACTAATGAACTAGGGATGGAGTTTGGACTGGAACTAGTGACTCGGGACCTGGAGTTTGGACTGGAACTAGTGAGTCAGGACCTGGAGTTTGGACAGCTATGGGTGAGTCCCATTACTGGTAAGTCCTCTACTATGAAACATTTCCCTACAAAGGACTAGCTTTACATTTAACTAAAAATGGTGAAGATTTTGGGTAACTGCTACTCTGGACTGTAGAACCAAAGTTATTCCAAACTGTGTTGAAAATGAAATCAACACCTAACAAATAGGGAAATCTAATGAATTAATTAGAATTTATTCTATGAAATCTAAGATAAAATACATAGATAAAACAAGAATGAGGCTGTAGAGGAAATGACTCTCTCTGTTGTTATATCAATAACCAATTAATAACATTACTCATTTTAGCAGAGAACACCTTATTTTGCAGACCACTGACGTCCTTCTGCTTCTGCTGTGAAGATTCCACAATATTCACAAAATGATATTTAACTAAACAATAACTGTTGTATAAACCTTTTTTTTTTTGTCTGAAATGTTAAAGCACATTAAAATGAACATGCTAATCATCCTTGGATGAACTGTGAAGGTACACACTGGCCTTCAGTCTTTAAAATAGGAACAACTATGGGAGGAGTGTATGTATGTGTGTGAGTGTGTGTGGGTTTTTTTTAACCAACCAGTGACATTCAACAGATTTCTCTATTTCAGCTGGACTCAAGCTGTGTAAAAGTTTTTCTTGGAGAGAGATAAAGTGTGTGTTGACGCTGTATAAGCGCTCCCTATGCAATTCCTTGTCTGGGTGTGTGTTTGTGTGTAGCAATGGTGAATTTCTTTTTGGAGTGTGTGTTCTTTTAACAGTGTCAAAATGACAAGAGCCTGCTGTAATACTCTGTACTCTGTACTGTGTGTGTGTGTGTGTGTGTGTGTGTGTGTGTGTGTGTGTGTGTGTGTGTGTGTGTGTGTGTGTGTGTGTGTGTGTGTGTGTGTGTGTGTGTGTGTGTGTGTGTGTGTGTGTGTGAGTGTGTGTGTGTGTGTGTATAAGAATGTAGTGTTTAGGGTGTGAATTAAGGCTCCCTATGTATTTACTACCTGTATGTTCTTGAAAAGGTTCTGTTTCTTTCAAAATGTCAAAATGACAGAAACCTGCTGCAGAACCTAGTCCAGTATTTCTGTGTGTGTGTGTGTGTGTGTGTGTGTGTGTGTGTGTGTGTGTGTGTGTGTGTGTGTGTGTGTGTGTGTGTGTGTGTGTGTGTGTGTGTGTGTGTGTGTGTGTCTGTTTGTGTGTGTATAAGTAAGTAAAGTTCTACCGTTCTACAGTTCTAGCACTATTTTGCATAAAGCATTTCACTGCATATCGTACCCTGTATGTATGTGTATGTGACAAATAAAATTTGATTTGATTTGATTTGATTTTACTACCTCTTGTATCACTGCCTTTCCTAAACCCACTTTTCAACTCATATTATTCTTCATTTGATTAGGAAAAACTTATATCTGCCTAAGTATAAAATGTGTACTGTGTCAAGTTCCTGGTATTCTGAGTCAGGTTAATAGCTGTATAGAAAGACAACAGACTATACTGATTCCAATATTCTGTATATTAATGCAGTGTGTGTGTGTGTGTGTGTGTGTGTGGGTTGGTGGGTGGATGTGTGTGTGTGTGTGTGTGTGTGTGTGTGATTGGCCAATTTATTTTCACAGGTGTGCCAGTTAACCCCCTAAGCCTTTTTACATTGCGCTTGTGACCTCTGCCCCCTGCACACTGCCACTGGGTGAAAGTGTCACTGGAGAAAACATGCACACACTTATAACACTGACATCTCCGTGTCTTAAACCTTTAATGACCCCTGACTTCCTCAACACTCTCTAACACACCCTGTGTATTGGTTTCTAATCCTATGTGCGTGTATACATGTGTGTGTGTGTGTGTTTGTGCGTGTGTAGTGAGAGAGAGAGAGAGAGAGAGAGAGAGAGAGAGAGAGAGAGAGAGAGAGAGATGGTCAGGTCCTGTCCATCTAAACTCTCCTTTCATCAATAAACAGATGATAGTTCAGTCAGGACTGGTTACTTGACAGACTTACTGGTGGTAGTTAATTATCGCATTATAGAACATAGCTGTTTACAAGTGCGATATGTCAATACATGGCCACCTGATCAACACTGAGACGCATCAAAACCTCAGCAATAAAGATAATTTCCTTTTCTGCCACAACTGTGAACAACAGTGTAATGAATATATAGTAACTTAACATGACGTAACAATCGTCATTTATATAGTTTCTTTTTCTTTTTTTTTTATCAGATTTTTCCAAGAAGACAACGTTAATAAATGCGTACAGAGAAAAGAGAAAGAGAAAGTTCCAGAAAGTTCCAAAAGAACACTCAGAAAGTGTTTATCAGCGTGCATGTGTGACAGCCTGCATGGTTAAGAGAGCCTGCATGCTCTCTCTGTCTCATTCTGTGTGTGCATGTGTGTGTGT
>NC_062532.1:6510882-6530882 GCF_022655615.1 Tachysurus fulvidraco
TGTGTGTGTGTGTGTGTGTGTGTGTGTGTGTGTGTGTGTGTTAGTTCCAGATGTGTGAGGAGTGAGTAAAAGGTCAAGAGTAGTGAGCTTTGGGTAATTGCATTCTGGCCGCACAGAGACTAAACAGCCTCGGTAGGGAATGTCGATGTTTTGGAGATGAGCTGTGTGTTCAGCTGCAGCCCACACACACACACACACACACACACACACACACACACACACACACACACACACACACACACACACTTGCTCAGGGTTCCACTTCGTTTGTTGTCATTCTCCGATATTTAGGGCGATACCACACACACTCAAGAATTGATAGGGCTGGGTCGGTACCACACACCCACACACACACACACACACACACACACACACACACACACACACACACACACACACACACACACACACACACACACACACAAATATATCTTGAGAAGCTCAAGCTTGTGTTTCCAACCCAACATATTGGTGCATGTTTGTTCAAATATCGAAAAGATCTCAAATGTACGTTCACTCATACTGGTAATAAAGCCATCAAAGAAAGTGCTACTTACGAAAGTATCTATACTATACTACAAAGTCATATGATAAGGGTGATGAATTACTTTTCTCTAATTAGACAAACTAACATCACTACAGGTCCTGGAACCTGGAAACCTGTCAATGGTTTCAAATAAGTCTGTAGTAAGCGTTCTATTTCACCACTGCTGAATGCCAGGAGCAGGATGTTTAATGCCTGGATCCCCTGGACAAGGTCGTGAGGAACCGCTGGTGTATGAAGATCACAATATTAAGAGTTGGGGTAATTAAATTCTTTCTCCTTTGGAGGTTAGGGTTCAGAGCTCAGGTTCAGCCATGATACAGCACCATTGGAGCAGAAAGGGTTAAGGGACTTGCTCAAGCGGCGGCTTGGCAGTGCTGGGACGTGAACCCTGATCCTCCGATCGACTTCTCGGAGCCTTAACCGCTTAAGCCACCACTGCCTGGAACCTGGAGAAGGTACAGTACATGGTGACTAACCAGGAAGTTCTCCTCTATAGAGCAGCACACCTTTCTGAAACGTGGCTTGTGTAATGGGGCTCAACATCTACATTGAGAGATTAATCGCTTGGTTCAGACACTTGGGTGAAATGACCTTAGAAAGTAAACGAGGTTTCGGCCGTATGGTTACTCCGAAACAGCTCATATCTCTAGTAAGAGTGGTGGCACTGATGAGGCAGTCCATTACCAAAAACAGCACCATAACGCCCTAACATCTGTGTACTTACAGTAAACGTCACGTCATGTGGTACAGGTCTCAACGTACGTCCACATGAAGTTTAACACCTGGATATTCTCTCCTGCAGCCCGGCCAGTCAGGAACGGTGACGTAGAACTAACTTTAATGATTCCAGGAATGTTCCAGAATGGATTAGTCATATATATATATATGTATAACACACACACACACACACACACACACACACACACACACACACACACACACACACACACACACAAACACAAACACACAAGCATAAAAATAATCAGCGAGCATAATGTGTTATTACTCTGTCATTTAAGGCAGAACAGAAATAAAGAAAGTGTGTGTGTGTGTGTGTGTGTGTGTGTGTGTGTGTGTGTGTGTGTGTGTGTGTGTGTGTGTGTGTAAGAATGAGAAAGATGGAAGGATTTGAAAAGCAGTTGAGTGTGGAGGAGTGAAGGATGGGGCAACATCTTTGTCACCCATGTAGACCACACATGCTCCAGACTTTGAGAAATTTTGAGAGCCTTTACAGTAATGAACTCACACACACACACACACACACACACACACACACACACACACACACACACACACACACACACACACACACATACACACATAGATACACACACAGACATTCACTGATGCACTGTGTGTGTGTGTGTGTGTGTGTGTGTGTGTGTGTGTGTGTGTGTGTGTGTGTGTGTGTGTGTGTGTGTGTGTGTGTGTGTCTCATAAAACTAAATATAACTGCACAGGGGCACAGCCAAGATGATCGCCCAGTGGTTGGATGGGTATTAAAATGATAACACGTTGTTACACACACACACACACACACACACACACACACACACACACACACACACACACACACAGCTTAAAATATTCTACTCTACATAAGTGAGACTGATGAGCAGAACACACTATCTGTATTTTCTTCTGCTAATCTTCCATTGCTAATGATCTCTAAACCCCTCGGCCACCACCAACGTCCCCTCCTCCTGCCCCCTTTTCTTCCATCCCACATCATGCTAGCGGAAATTAGCTCAAGGAGAAAGGAAAGAGTCAGAGGGACGGTGCGACGGCCCGCTGGTAAGAGTCATCACAGATGAACCGTACACGGTAGTGAAGAGAGAGGGCTACCACCCACAGGATGGGAATACCACACACACATACAGAGAGAGAGAGAGAGAGAGAGAGAGAGAGAGAGAGAGAGAGAGAGAGAGAGAGAGAGAGAGAGAGAGAGAGAGAGAGAGAGAGCAAAAGAGAGCAGTTTTCCAGAGCAGAGTGAGAACAGATGGACAAAGCAAAACACTCCACTCTCTTTAGCACCTCTGTGTTTGAGCTCTGAACTCGAGCGACCTCCAGCATGCAGCTAACACTAGCCCGTGCTCCTTAAGCACTTCTCTCGCTAACACCGAACGAGTATTCCAGCTGTTGCTAAGCTACAAAGATACAAAGCTCATAGTCCTACACTGGTGCTGATATTAGTATTATTATTATTAATTATCATGGGTCCTGCGGGGGGGAATTATGATGGCTAATCATAGGGATTTTGCTAATAGAAGAAAATCCTTTCACGATGCCAGGCAAACTGTTCAAGTTGGCTATGAATGCTGCTTTCTCTGTTAAAATCTGCAGAGTGGAGACATGCTAAACATAAATGTAGCATATCTGAGGACCTCACACACACACTCTCTCTCTCCCTCACAGGTTCTATTAACATGGTACTTAAATAAACACAATGTCGAACTCGACTTGTGACTCTGCTCATCCCAGCAGGATCATTTAACCCCGGCTCAACTTACAGACCCACACACACACACACACACACACACACACACACACACACACACACACACACACACTTTAATGGTCTCAGTAGAATGCCCTACTCTCAATGAAGAATCTCTTATCTTGACATCATAATGTGTGAGGTAAAAAAAGAAAGAGAAAGAGAGAGAGAAACAGAGAGAGAGAGAGAGACTGATGAATTTGCTCTTTATTTATTAATCAGCTGAAATAACAGAAGCACACTGATGAATCATCTAGAATTCTAAAGTGGTGTGTGTGTGTGTGTGTGTGTGTGTGTGTGTGTGTGTGTGTGTGTGTGTGTGTGTGTGTGTGTGTGTGTGTGTGATGGATGTGTGTGCTGATGTACTGGGCTGCAGACACAGTGCTGGTCTCGGATCGATGCAAATGCTCAATTTCCTGAAGGAACAAATATTATCCTACCAAAGTGGAATGCTTACAAAGAACACACACACACACACACACACACACACACACACACACACACACACACACACACACACACACACACACACAAAGAGTTTTCTTTTCTTCTTTTCAGAGATATTAACTTGGTATAATTATTGGAATAAGTCTAGGTCATGAGCTTCCAGAATGCTTTGTGAAAACCCTGACTCCTCTCATCCAAGCCATGCTAATTATCTCAGGTGTCTGAAAAGCTCTGAAAGTTCCACAACATACTGGATGTAAATCTGCCAATAACTCAAAGAAATTAGAAAAGGGACCAGAAAAGACCATTAAGTTTCGATTATTATGCCTGTTTTGTCTGCCAGTCGTGATTAGAAAGCTTGGTCAATAAAGTCAATTTTGTATTAGAAAATGTATTCAACAGATAGATAGATAGATAGATAGATAGATAGATAGATAGATAGATAGATAGATAGATAGATAGATAGATAGATAGATAGATAGATAGATAGATAGATAGATAGATAGATAGATAGATATGCTTAAAAGATGTGTCACAGATGCTTGTTTTATTCGCTCTAATTGTCCCTTTTTTAAATATGACACTAATAACAACAACAACAACAACAATAATAATAATAATAATAATAATAATAATAATAATAATAACAAATAGATTTTGATAAAGTCGGTTTATTATTTATACAGTCCTGTATTTAAGGTTTACATTGTAATGCTAAGACAGTCCCGCACACTGCCGCTAGATGTCGCTGCTCGCTCGTTTAGTCCTGACTGAAGAACTCCATGTGAACAAAAACGTGTATTAAAACTTTCGTTTGTAATTGTTTAAGGCATTTTGTTGTAATTTCAGGCTTTATACAGTTCACAGTGCTGTCGTAATGGATATCACACTGACGGCTCAATTTATATTGTATATATTGATTTATATTGTAAACAGCAAACACATAACATTAGCATAACGTTAGCATATGGTTCAGTTGCAAGGAACCCAAAATTTACCCAAACAGAAAACTTTACATATATTTCTGATAAAGATTCGATTACAAATGAAGCATAACAAGTCATGAAATATAAATTAGAGGATTTATAATAATACAAGTTATGTGAATGGGGTCTCTCTCTAAAATGGAGATCATATTGTATCTCATTTCATTATGGCTCACTATGAGTGTTTACTGTATGTTCTGGGATTTTCTTTTCTTTTCTTTTTTTTAATTTTGAATTGAAACTGTGGTAACTAAACCAGACGTATCAGATATTACTGATGGCTGGTGGTCGACGAAAATGGGAACATATATATATATATATATATATATATATATATATATATATATATATATATATATATATATATATATATAGACTATATAATAAATATGATAAAACAGGAAACATTTATATTCTATAAAATATGAGCAGACCTTTCTTGATTGGATAACAAGTTTGATCATTAAAATGATCAAATATAAAAGAACACAAGAAACTGAGGTTGATTGGCATCTCTGGAAAAATCGTCCATAGTGTGTGAGTGTGTGAGTGAATGCGTGTGTGTGTGTGTGTGCCCTGTGATGGGTTGGCACTCCGTCCAGGGTGTATCCTGCCTTGATGCCCAATGACGCCCGTGACCCGAGCAGTTAAGCGGTAGAAAATGAATGAATGAATGAATGAATGAATGAAAGAAACAGAAACTGAGGTAGTATGCTAGTACTGACAGATGCTAACATTATTAACTCAACAATTAGTAGTTGGTTTTTATTTTATCATTGTAATTGGACAATCATTTAAAGTACTTATTTAAAAAAGAATATAAATATATATTAAGAGAAAATGAAATATGAAATACGAATACGTTTATAATCTATATAATAAGAGCAAATTCAATAACATAATAAGAGCAAACCTTTCTTGATTGGATAACAAATATAAAAGAACAAAAACGGAGGTGATTAAACATTCTATAATTATATTTCTTATAGGATATTTTGTTGTAATCTTTTATTTCTCAACTTGTTTAAAAGTGATTAATAAGTCTTGCTGGTTAGATGTGCACATTTTTAAAGCGATCATTAGATAACAAAAATGAGACTGATGAATGATCCAGCTGTTAAAGCGTACAGTTCTCATTCTAACCACCAGAGGGAGAGAGAGTCTATGGTAAATTAATGAGACCGCTCCTCATACAGCCTAATGAATTGCCGGAATAAAATAGACAAATAGACATGCATGTTAATAATGAATAGAATACAAGGAAGCATGCTTATTAGGACCAAGTAACTATTAAATTATTCCATAACAATTCACTACTAATAAAAAAAAACTGTATTAATTTAAAAATGTCTACATTTAACACGTCAATTCACTACAGGTGTAAAAAGGCATTAGCCAAGAACTTTTGAATCAATCAATTGCATGAGCTTTCAACAAAACAACAGTTCAGCAATTTCTTTAAAAAAAAAAAATAAATAAATGAACATTTTGACCTTTAAATTTTTTTTTTAGAGTAAAATGCAAGAAATTAACTTTGTTTGATATGCATGCAAATGTTAAACTTATTTATTCTCGCTATTAGTTCCTACACAAGGTGAACACTATGTCTAGTAGATACAGGGAATGAGTAGACAGGTAGTTAAATCTGCTCAGCTCTATAAATGTTATATGCAACTCTAGATAAGGGTTTTTATCATATGCCACTGGTTTATACTGTTCAGATGTGGCTCCATGTTGGGAAGTTTATTCAGAATGCACATGGGGTCACATGGGGCAACTGGCAAACAATAAGCCCAAAAGTCCAGAATAGCCATTCCAAGAAACAGAACAATCCAGTTTCAAATTAGCACTAGGCAGGCAAACAGGGCACATGGGAACTATACAGACAAAGTAGGCTTAAAGTCAAACCAGAGAAAACTACGAACAAGCAGAACCAAATGTTTAAACTGATGCCAAAGCATTTTTTAAAAAAACAGTGAATCGAATTAACATAAACGGTACAACAAGATGCTAGTGCTGACAGATGCTAACATTATTAGCTCACAAATCTGTGTCTTTATCTGATCTAAAGCATGTACTTAGGCGACGGTCACAATGGCACCAGCCGGTCGTCTCCTCAGAGTTAAGCCTGAGATAATAGTGAAGTAATTCAGAAACACAGGGGTGTTTCATGGTCGAGATGAAATTGCACAAGTGAAAGAAGAACACACAGAAAGTCTTGTTTTGGTTTAAGGTTGGGTTTCCTTAACAGCACTTTTATGTGTGTTTTTGATGCCAGGAGGACTTTTCTCTGCTCGAAGAGGTCCTCCTTATTCATCAAAGACATGTGCAGTTACAGTTTATATACAGATCAATAATTCCATCAAGCAGTACATGTAATATCAATTAAAAAAATAAAAATCAGAAATTCCAAAAATGTCCAGACTGTCCATATGTTTCATAGTGGATTGGTTGCAACGTAATAATGTGGAGTATGTTTTTCCCCCAGTGTGTAGATTCCGTGTGTCTCATTGGTTAGCGTTTGCATTACATGTTACTCAGTTCATGTTGCGTTGATGTTCTTGGCTTCATGTTCACAGTAATCAACATCAACCTGCACTTCCATGACAATTCTATGACAACTGCTACTCTGAATAAATGCCTTTTGCAACCCTTGTCCTTTCCCCTTCAGTGAATTGGCTTCTAATGACTGATGGTTTAGCCGCGCTTTTCTCTTCTCTAGTGTATCTATCCCAATTTGTCATGATGAACAAGCTACAATGCACACAGGTGCAATGTGGTCACACACACACACACACACACACACACACACACACACACACACACACACACACACACACACACACACACACACACACACACACAGTAGTACAGCTACAGTCATTAACCTCAAAGGCCCATTTTCTTTCCCCTAAGCCCACTAAACTCTATCTCTATCTGTCCGATTATGCAGTAAGAACAAGACGTTATCAATCACTATTACATCTGTAAACATCTTTAAATGAGAAACACAGGCATAAACACAAAGGCATCCCAGTTTTTAGATTTTTTTCTCTTAATCCAGGTGTTGTACAAAGTTGAATTGACAGGGTCTTATTGAATTAACAATGCAACTGTGATCACCTACAGTGTGTTAATGTACTGCTTAGTGTTTTACACATTTTAGTTGGACCTACTTTAGAAATACAATGATATTAGTTAAAGTTTGTAAATATCTGCCTTATTGTGATGGATGGGAGTAAATTTTTATGTGGGGAAAAATATATGAAGGTTACATGTCAGAATTGTTTTAATGAATATTGTTAAGCCATTTTATTTGTAGAAAAAAGCTACTTAAATTAACTATGTGATGTTTTACATGCATGGTATTTCAGGAATAAATTGTATAGTAAAGAGTTGATTTAATTCCTCAAACCCGTTAATGCTTGATTGTTATTTTTTATTAATTTAATGGTTTTATTTTTTGCTGGACAAATATTAACATTCATTTTTGTAAAAGGTGGCCATTTCGATTCATCCCAGTGAATCGATTTAATTGATTCCCTTACTAAAATGATTTGTTCAGTGAACCTCACTCTCACTCATTTCCTACCGCTTATCCAAACTTCTCGGGTCACGGGGAGCCTGTGCCTATCTCAGGTGTAATCGGGCATCGAGGCAGGATACACCTTGGACGGAGTGCCAACCCATCGCAGGGTACACACACACACTCTCATTCACTCACACATGATGGACGATTTTCCAGAGATGCCAATCAACCTACCATGCATGTCTTTGGACCGGGGGAGGAAACCGGAGTACCCAGAGGAAAGAACATGCAAACTCCACACACAAAAGGCGGAGGTGGCAATCGAACCCTGACCCTGGAGGTGTGAGGCAAACGTGCTAACCAATAAGCCACCGTGCCCCCTAGTTCAGTGAACCTCTTCTGTAAATTCAATCATTCACTGCACCAGTAAGATATAAGCTGCCTCTATCCCTAGATCCTATAACATCATGGAATAGAGCAAACTAATTTCACTCATTCCAACAATTAACAACATTAAACCCTTCCAGTATGTTTCCTTATATATCTCCCAGATATATTTAATGTATTTTATCATTAATATATATATTTTATTATATTTAGATTTTAAATGTTTATAATTTATGTTTTTTTTTAAAGAAATGTTCCAACTACCTGTATTTATTTAAGTGAAGTGAAGTTAAACTTTTGTGAATTTTGATTATTAAGGGCATTTATTATTATTATTATTATTATTATTATTATTATTATTATCGTCACAAGTCAGATTCACAAGTTAGGAGTCAAGTGCGGGCTTTTAATAACGGGATAAAGTAATAATAATAATAATAATAAGAAGAAGAAGAAGAAGAAGAAGAAGAAGAAGAAGAAGAAGAAGAAGAAGAAAAAGACGAAAAAGAAATAATAAGAACAGGTTAAAAGTTTTAAAACTATCATAGGTAACAAATACAAAACGTAGGGAAAAACAGAGTAAAAAAAAACGCTAATCACAACGGATAAACAAACGGCTTGGTGACGTGACAGACCAAAGGAACAGAGCGCAAACAAAGTGCAACCAAAGTGCTTATAAAGTATAGAAAGCATACTTACTTTTTAAAGTCTGAAGACATGAAATCAATTACAAAACTGGCGACTGTACTCCTGGAAGTGTTGGTGTTGTTGCTACGTTTCTGACGGAGTCATGACGTTAAGCTATCGAACGCTCACGCTAATCTCAATTATTAAATGCCTTTAAGTCAGGCACTTTTTTTGGACTGTTTGTATATTAAACTCTAATTCACAGACACGAATGTGAGGTGATTATACACTCTAAGCATAAAGACACACAAAAGATGAAGTATGGAAGATGTAGCTGTGATGGACAGCACTCTCTACCAACCTACATACACACAAAAATATACACTTATTCTTTACAGAAAATAATATTTGGGATGCAGCATATACTCTATTATGGTAGAAGTAGAGACATCATCAATGGGACATTGAGGAAGAAGAGGAAGAAAAGACGCCATTTTCACCGGAAGCACTTTTTTACACAGCAGTTTTACACGAGATCAGAGTGAGCTAGGTTCGCGAGTTGGTTACAAAACATTTCAATCTATTCAAAGGTTAATAACCATTGTTCTTATGATTACTATTATTTTTTCTTTTCTTGCTTTATATTCTTAAACCAATTCTTTAGTTACTTCCTTCAGAAACCCTGTAAACTCCACAGTCATGCTAATAAAACTGAATAGAATTTAATTGAACTATACAGCCAGTGTAGCTTCAAAAACGAACCGATCTGTACATATTGTGTAAGAAATGTAACTTAAGTGATAATAAACTGTTCGATAAAGCCAACATCCCACCCTAACAAACGATTTTAACGATGTGGCTGTCGGTAACCGCTGCTGAACTGATATTTATTTACTGTAGATACCCCGTGTGTGATTGCTTAACCTTACTTCAGTTCAATGTAAGTTCTTTCCGAGTGAAGTGTTGAAACTTGTTTTTATGTAATCACACCGAGCTTCGCTGTTGTGGGTCGTGAAAGTTCCTGTAAATGTAACTAAGAATGTCAGATCCAGACAAATAAAGTGTAAATGTATTTATTGGCTCCATATGTGAAAGGAAAGTAGTCTATGTCATACTTACTTTTTCAGTGGAACACCCAGAAAAGGAATGTCTGTGTGTGTGTGTGTGTGTGTGTGTGTGTGTGTGTGTGTGTGTGTGTGTGTGTGTGTGTGTGTGTGTGTGTGTGTTATTCAGTCGGCAGGGACACCACCTCTTCAGCCTTGGTAAAACATACATAGTGGATAACAGAGCCAGTCTAAATTATGGTTGTGTGTTTTTGTGTTAGTCATCAGGGAAACCACCTCTTTAGGGATAGTGGATACCGGAGCCAGTGTGTGTGTGTGTGTGTACAGCAGTCACATACTTTTACAGACCTAAACAACTGTGACATGGCCAGATTTACAACTGAGCAATTGCTTAGTGGCAGCTTAGTGGACCTTGGGTTTGAACTCACTACCTTCCAGATCTGTATCAACACCTTAGCCACTGACCTACCACATTAACCTCAGTTCACTTTATACTAATGCAGTGGTTTATCCGAACTACCTCGCTGTCACGGGGAGACTGCGCCTATCTCAGGCATCATATGGCATCAAGGCAGGATACAGCCCGGATGGAGTGCCAACCCAGCGCAGGGCACACACTCTCATTCACTCACACACTACGGACAATTTTCCAGAGATGCCAATCAACCTACCATGCATGTCTTTGGACCGGGCGAGGAAACCGGAGTACCCGGATGCAAACTCCACACACACAAGGTGGAGGTGTGAAGCGAACGTGCTAACCACTAAGCCACCGTGCCCCCAGAAAGTAAACCAAATATCCTGAATTTTGGTTTAAAAGGCATCGTTTTCTTCTAGATGCAAGTAGCTAAAGTGAGCCAAAGGACAGCACAAAAAAGGACAAAAACATGATGTCATCAGAGAATACTCACTGTGTTTGTGAGCTATTAAAGAAGATCATTATTTTTGAAAAGTGGCCATTAAGCAAAGAATAACATGTAGAAGATTGGAAAGAGACAGAAAACTAGCTCTAGAGAGAGAGAGAGAGAGAGAGAGAGAGAGAGAGAGAGAGAGAGAGAGAGAGAGAGAGAGAGAGAGAGAGAGAGAGAGAGAGAGAGAGAGAGGGGTTAAATTTCATGTTAACTAGTCTCGTTTTAAGCAACGAATCACCCAAATTGTTTCCTTCCACAAGTGTTTGTGCACATCTACATCTGCATGTTTTTATTGTCTTTTTTCCCCTCAGTGAACATAAGCATGTGCTCCTGTTTTTCTTCTTCTTCTTCATCTTCTTCATATTCTTCTTCTTCGTCTTCTTCTTATTCTTGTGAATTATTTCTTAATTCTTCTTAATTCTGACCAGAACAAAGCAGTTGAATGAATGAAAAATGAAAAATATGATGGATGAATGGAAACTACATTGGAAACTGACATCCTTTACATTTGATATTATTGTGACATATGCGTGCCATGTAGCACTGAGGTAACTGAGGTGACGGTGACAAGGAAAAACTCCCTTAAATGGAAGAGGAAGAAACCTTGAGAGGAAACAGACTCAAAAGGGAACCTCATCCTCACTTAGGTGACACTGGAGGGTGTGATTACAAACTGTTATAAACATTTCAGAGTTTTATTATGAATAATGTCCTTTTCTACAGTCAGATACAGTCTGATAGTTGTGCATTGATGAGGAGGTTGTTGAAATCCTCATGAAGTGGAATCCAACTGGAGCTGGTACATTTCTAGCTGCCTCAGGATCCCCACAAGGTTGGCCTCATCTCACAAGATCTGAAATCTTTCTACAACTAGAGCTGGTACAATCTCTGGATGCATCGCAATGGGTAAAAAAAGAGAAGCATGTGGAGAGGAATTAGCATAGCTGCTGTTCATGATATTAACCAACACTACATGATAATGTGCTTTTTGAAGGTTATGGGATGTATTACGTAGGTGTATGCCTGGCTAAACAGATATGTCTTACAAATCTACCAGAGAATTATGGTACGCTATTATAACTTGCCATCATTGACTCTCTAACAACATTACACACAGTGTAAACACTGTAGAAGATGGATGTTTTGCTGACACCAAAATGTTTTGCCCACATCTCAGGCGAATGAGTCAAGTTTGTACAAAGCAATAGTAATGAGCTTTTGACTGGGAACCGAATTATGGATCCTACCTCGTGGTCAAAGAAATAGTCTTAAGAAATAGTCTCTGAAGAATTTGTAGAATGGATTTTGCATGACAATAATATCCCAAAATACTATGTACATATCGTCGCTGTCGGGCGGAATCCTCGTATCTCCAAAACCATTATTTTTCAGGAAATTAAAAAACGCTGTATCTTATCTGCAACGCACAGGGTTTAGTCCGCGTTGCAGTGGATTGTCTTGCGCTAAATTCCTGTCCTCAGACGAGCACCAGAACTAGCGGGGGTCAAGAATTTTTTGAAGACATTTACCTCAGAAGACGTGTTGATTCGTTGCGACTCTTAATCTTGAGGATATGCTGCGAAGCTCTCCTGTGGAGTGAAGAAGAGGTGGACAGTTGAAGTGTCCAACGGAGTTAAGAGGTTTGCGCTCAAGCTATTTTCAAGACTTTAGATTGGTTAATAACTTCTAAAAATAACAGACCCACGTGGGGACTGACCGATAGCATCGATATGTAAAAAAATATGAAATTGACAAAATTTGGACATACGAGGTTTCCGCCCGACAGCGACGATATTATGTCCTGCATGTTAAACAGGCAGTTTCTTGTAAACCAGAAAGTCATTTCAACAATTTAAAGCAACATTAGGTGTTTCACAACAAGATGATTGCTGGTTTTTTTTTTGTTGCCAGGTTGCCAGGTATTTCACATTGATCCCAATATAAAAATACATGAGTTGAATCAATTGAACTGAATAAAAAATAAAAAAGCTTTTTTTTCTGCCTTAAAAACATTGACAAAAGTTATTGACAATATATCTGTAGCAATATATCAGTAAAAGAAGACAGAGATATTTACGAGAACATGTACATAGAAAATAAGTTACATACAACATTGAAAAATGTAATGTAATGTAATATTAAAAGTAAAAACATCACTGTAGTAGGTATCAGTGTCACCATGTCTCTGACAACGGAAAGCCTGTAAACATCTGTTATCATCAGAAGCCTGTTATCATCAGTGCCAAGGACGGCTTGGCTATATATCAAGCGCTAGGACTTTTTTTTCTTTTTCGAATACAAGTTCATCCTGTTTTTACATTATTGTGTCCTGAAGGTACAACATGAATGAATATAAAAGTTCACTGACCATCTAAAGCCTAACAGGAAATACAGGGATGTATACAGAGAATCTCACTCTAGAAACGCTGAAGATGGCTTTTGGACTGCAATGTTGTACTCCATCTGTGCACATTTCAACAACTTCATGTTAATACTTGTTCCACAACCGCATTTTTTTAACCTTGTATTACGCAGTGATTTATAGTCACACTGTAATCAAGTGTCACCCAGAAACACAGGGTTCTCCTTGAGAGTCTGATTCCTCTCAAGGATTCTTCTTTATATTGTTTCAAGGAAGTTTGGCCTCTGGCTTACTCATGAAGTAGAGATTTAAAATGTATAAGTAATATCCTGGATGTATATATATATTTCTGTAAAGCGGTTATAAAGAGCAGAGTTGAACTGACAATTGACTTTATTACACATTCATTCGGATGAATTGAATTCAAGCTGATGTAGACCACTGTGCATTTAGAGTAATGTACATTTCACAGGTTTGTGATAACCAAAAGGGAATTTTGTGTGTGTGTGTGTGTGTGTGTGTGTGTGTGCTGGAACATTACCCAGATTCCTATGGTACATTTTATGATGATATTTAAAGAATCTCGCTCTTAAAAAAACCAGATTTTTCCTCTGGCTAATACTCAAATGAATTAATATTTGCGTGCAGTTTCCAAGGACAAAGACGAGAACGTTACAGCAACAGTTTCTCTTTACCCCAATCGGTTAAGACGTCTGGTGTCTGAAGTCGGCATATCCAAGGTTAGCGTTGATAACAAAGTAATAAAAATATATGCAGGGATATTTATATAATAACATCGGAAAGATTGTATTTTTAAATCAAATGTCGTGTTGTAAAATAGACAGGAGAGAGTCGGATAAAGCTCTTTTAAATCTTTGTTGTTTCGTCGTCCAAAATCGGCATCATTCCTGTTGCTGGGCTGATCGGATCCAGATGAGTGGTGGATTGTGTCGTTACATCAGTAATAAAAAACAGCAGTTTTACATTTGTGTGCGTTTCTTTCTTTCTTTCTTTTTTTTTTAGTGGTTTGGAAAATGTAAACAGACCACATGTCATACATATTTTTACAGTGAGACAAACTCTGCATGCAAAAGTACATTAATGATTCAAATGACTCATGAAGTTATTACAGGAAAACATGCAGAATTTGTAAAAATGATCCATAATTCATTGGGAAGTTCAGACGTTGGTTACAAAAGATGGATAAATCTCAAGCACATTTTTTTGTAGAACTACAATAATCCATTTAGATTTATTTCTTTTGTGTACTTTTGAAGTGGTCTCTTGCAAAATACTTTCCTTTAGGATCTTATCTTTAACACTTTGATAAACTTTGCCAATCTGACATGTTTAACTTCCACCTCACTTCTGACCTACTCTGGAGACCATTATTGTGATCAGTGTGAGTCTTTGAGGTTCGATAACATCATCCACACATCTCCAGGCCTCATGCGGTTCTACTGCTTCCAACCAGTGAATCCATCTCGTGAGAAACATTCTGATTTAGAGGAAGAAGGCTTTATTATTACCACACATTTTGGCGTTTAGGGGTCAGAGCACAGCTGTGCTAAATCAGCCCTACAGCAGAGAGGGTTGAAGGTTTAACTAAAGCACCAAGCAGTGGCAGCTGGAACCCTGATCTCCCAATTACCAGCCCAGAGCCTTCACCACTTGAGCCACCATAATGCACACAATAGCACATTAGAGAGTGCTAGAGTAAAAGACAGTAAGCGAAATCCAACCGAAACCACAGGGAGTTTCATCCAGGAGCATGAGCATCTGGCTGTCTAACAAGGACATGCAACTTTCTGTAATGAACTCCATCGTATTAACCTTAATCTGACGTCTTCAGCAGCATGATCTCAGCGTTCTGACTCACCAGGTAACTGACACCTGCAGTTCATATCCATCTCATTAAGGGTTCTTTAAATAGCAATGTACCATCTTTAATGTACCTCTTGCTCTGCCATTTCCTAGATACAAGTTCTTGGATATTTCTCTTACAAGTTTGTCTGCACTTCCAGCCTGGTTGTGATCCTCTCAGCATAGTTTTGAGTGTGTAGTTTACGTCTTAGATCTCTTGTACCGGCGTGTTCTCTGGTTTAAATAAATTCCTGCTAAAATTGTCTGTACCCGATTCTTCCAAGTTTACATTCCTGCCTTGATCTTGCTTTCTCCATTGTTTCTTTTATTACCCTGTTAATTCTTTTCCTGAGACCACCGAGACATCAAGATATCCCCTTACGACATCTACTGTACACACTACTTTGTGTTCTGCTCTTTCTCTCTCCCCTCCACATCAGCACAGGAAAGTCTGCTATTTGACTTTGAATGATCCCTGTGTTATTCAGGATGGTACCTTCAACCCCAAACACACATTTAAAACATGAGACCTCTCCTTTCATTTCCTGTTTCATTAATATTTGTTCTTTCCTGACCAAAAATAACAGCATTAACCTGCCCTACCTCTCGAACACATTTAAGATATTACTGGAGTGTGTGTGGGTCACACAACACTAGAGCAATACAAACAGAGAACCTTAATATTTCCCGCTCGTTCTCCATAAGCAAATTCACTAAATTCTCTCTAGTGAACCCATGTTTTCGGAATTACACACATTTACAGCAGGCACCCTTATCCAGAGAGACTTAAATTATATCTCATTTTTAATACAACTTTACAATTGATGGTTAAGGGCCTCACTCAGCCAGACCTAGGATTTGAACTCACAATCTTCCAATCAGTAGATCAACACCTTGACCAGTAGGCTACACCATCCCACTTGTGTTACCTGTAACACATTCATAACAGACAATTCATGTGTCCTGCTTATTCACCCATAAGTGTCTGGTAGATCTGAATACGAATTCTACAGGAGTTAAGTTCATTCATTCATTCATTTTCTACCGCTTTATCCGAACTACCTCGCGTCCCTGTGCCTATCTCAGGCGTCATCGGGCATCAAGGCAGGATACACCCTGGACGGAGTGCCAACCCATCGCAGGGCACACACACTCTCTCATTCACTCACACACTCACACACTACGGACAATTTTCAGAGATGCCAATCAATCTACCATGCATGTCTTTGGACCGCTGGAGGAAACCGGAGTACCCGGAGGAAACCCCCGAGGCACGGGGAGAACATGCAAACTCCACACACACAAGGCGGAGGCGGGAATCGAACCCCCAACCGTGGAGGTGTGAGGCGAACGTGCTAACCACTAAGCCACCGTGCCCCCTATTTAGGAATTAAGTTGATGTTCACACTTCTATAACATCTGCAGTGAGAGTTTAAGCAGAGGGATGCCTTATACTGGCAAAAGTGGATATAACCCTGCAGTATGAGAGGCAAGAGTTTAGGTAGAAATCTTAAGACATCATCGATATTAACATAGTGGGACATAGAGGAACAGTTGCAGAGCAAAACTCAGTAAATCAATCAATACTCAGGATTGTAAACCTGATGTGATGTGTTCATTCTGCAGGATCACAAACAGGTCACAAGGTCTAAAAAAGGAGAGACCAAGAAGTTCACGTGTCCGATGACGCAATCCAGCTGTTAACTAACGAGTGTACAGAGCCAGGTACAGTACATGTTATCACACTGCTCGTCTCTGGAAACTGAATCCAGCCCTAAAAACATCAACAACCTTCACCCTGTTCTACTTCCTTACCCTTCGTCTTAAGTCCTTCTGCTAAATAAAGAAGTACTTTCACTTGTCAGATCACATCACTGACTCTTCCACAGCACTTTATCAACAGAGACTGAAAAAAAAACACTGGATTATTTATTTAATCCCTTTTTTTTTTAGCTCAGCGTACAAATGATAGATGACGTATGTGTGTTTTTCAGCCTTGAAATACACAATATATTAGTCAGAATAGTGATATTTTCTCTCTCTCTCTCTCTCTCTCTCTCTCTCTCTCTCTCTCTCTCTCTCAATTTCTCCTTCCCTTCATTTCCCCTGAGTGAAAACTTAGTGAAGAAATGGAAAATACGATACAAAATGAGAGAAGAGAAAAAAAAAAAGAAATAGCACAGGGGAAAATGAAACATTAAAAACATTTTTAATAAAGAAGATCACTGCAGTCCTGAAAGATTCAGAGATATAGATCCAGTAGATGATTTACGCTCATTCTGCTAAGCTAACAGAAAAGAGAGAGAGAGAGAGAGAGAGAGAGAGAGAGAGAGAGAGAGAGAGAGAGAGAGAGAGAGAGAGAGAGAGAGAGAGAGAGTAATGAAGAAAAAATGCAAAGTGATTGATAGAAGATTAGCACAAGGTGCTAGGGAGTAAAAGCAATGGTACAGAGATAAGACCGAGTGATACGTCGAGGAGAAATAAACCATTGAAATGGTGCCTGATGGAGACAGAGGACTAAAAGAATGGATGAAGATAAGTGAGAGTAAGAGAGATCAGTACTACTTTATCGCTCATGCTAATCAATCACAGTGGGTTTTTTTGGAAAGGTTCCAAGCAGTCCAACATTTTCACTCGAGCACATAAACACCATCTTGAGTCCCAAACCACACGCGCTATTCATTTGGGAGTAAATAAACACCATCTGCAAACCTGCATCAGCATTATTCCACTTCAGTATCACAGATGATGACAATCTCAATGTGTATAATGCATATTACAGCCTTATACTGGAATATCTCTTATGATATCAAGTTCAAGTTTTCTTTATTGTCAACTCTTTCACATGTACAATACATACACACACAAAAAAAAGAATTGAAAATGTATTTCTCTCAGTCGCAAGGTGCAAAATATTAGCAATGAAATTTAAATAAAGTGCAAGGCATATGTAGATACAGTGAAGAATAAGAAGAATTCTGAATAATGACATAATTCATGGGTTAGTTTTGCCTCATTTTCTTTCTTTCTTTCTTTTAAAATGAATTCTTTAGCCCTGATCTAATGAACTAGCATAAGGAAATGTTTTAGCCTCCGAAGCTCTTCTATATATCGCTTTATATAAGCAGTTGTATGGAAAAGTGGCATATTCCATGTTCATTAGATTGAGAAGTCGATCCGGTCGAGGTTTATATTAGTTAGTCTAGATATGTGTAAATTTACACATAAAATTTACACTAGGAAGCTACAGATGTTTTTTTCTAAACTTTCATTTCTTGTGTAAACCATCCTACACATAAAAAATGATGATAAACCTGAAGAAATCTGAGATCAGGATCTAATATCTAATTCAACATTAGACACGCTAATGCTACGTGCAGCACACGACGTAAACAATGAAAACAAGTATCCTACATTCACGTGACTCCACTGAGAAGCAATAAGCAAAGAGATTAGCAGTTACGACACTGAGAATTCACTATTCATGGAGATTAGCCATGCTAAGCATTAGTCAGCAAATTTTCTAATGCTAATCACCAGCGTGAAGAATCGTTACACTTCCAACATCAAGGATTTCTGGCATAGTTTAGGATTACAGCAGAAAAGAAAACATTAGATATCGTTGCAGTGTGAATTGAAACTTCTAGCAACGTTTCACAAGAAATACCTGAGTGTAGCCAGTAGTAGTAGTACCATTGAAGATTGATGAAGATTAATCTGATACTACAGATTAGATTAGGAGATTTTTGTGTTCGGTGTTCCAGGAAAGGTGTGGGGAAAGAGGAATTCCGTGGAACGTGACAAACTGCATTTTTATTTTATCTTTAAGATAGAAAAGGCTGGTGAAGGAATGACCATTTAATACTGAAGGCTTACCAGGAATTCACTTGTTCCTCGGATGTTCTACAACATTAAAAGTCACACAAATATAAAATAAATAAAGTGATCAGTCAATCTTTAATACATTTTATAAAATTTGATCATTGGTACATATACTGGTGCAGTATACAAAGTATAAAACCATGAAAATAATACATTTACTTTATTAATTCTAATTAAAGGTTGAAGGCATTTTCCTTCTTCTTATTTAAAGAGAGAGAGAGAGAGAAAGAGAGAGAGAGAGAAGCTGAAGAGGAAGAAAGTATAAAGTCAGAGCATGCAATTGTGTCAAATCTACTAATTGCACTCAGCATCTGTTCCCGAAACACATCATGCTTGTTTTTGAGATCGTTAGCTTTTATCATGCTGAGTGCGAACGTACAAAACTTTATTACGCGTTCTCGCTTACTTCTTTCTCGTGCTGAAACTTGAGATGCCATAATTAAAGGTTCGTTAAGAGCTATAGCACAAACCTACAAAAAAGATGTTTTAAAAAAAAAAAAAAAAAAAAAGGTTTAGGAATCAAACTGACTTTTTGTGATGACCAGATGAGTGGAATAACCATGTGTTAAGGCCCTTGCACAAGGGTCCAGCAGTGTCAGCTTGTCAGTGGTGGAACCTTTCGATCAATAGTCCAACATCTTGACCACTGAACTACAAATAGCTATCTATACCCTAACCAGCTATGACTGTGGTTCTGCTCCTAAAGGAACTAACCTTTCTGGTTGCAGCTTAGGGTTTCATTACTGACAGACAACAGGCAAGAGACTTGGACCTCAGATATCAAGCAACTGGTCAGTGGTGTAAATGACAATGAAATAACCTGACAAGATTAAAGGAATAAACTCGTCGAGGAACTAACAAGCAAGCAAATTTCACTTTGGTGTGCAGCCAGGATAGG
>NC_062532.1:6535882-6543382 GCF_022655615.1 Tachysurus fulvidraco
GGGTGGAAAAATCAGCCAATTTCCAGCAAACACAGTATTTAGCTCTTTTCATTCGTGAAATTTAGTGTACAATATTTTGCATTTTAAAAAAAAATGCATTAATCATAAAATAAATGTAAGAATGTACTGTACATTGTTCAGATCGAACAGATCTGATGTAGCCAGATAATATTTCAAATATTTCTATATAAATTTGAACTAGTATATCCTTTGTAGATGTTGAACATTAGTTATTATTAGTACTTTTTACCAGAATATTATTGATCAAATCAGATACAATCATTTCCCTTTCGGTGCAATTATGTAACCAGGGAATTAATGTAGCTTTAACACAAGGTCTATTTTCTTGTTGTTTAGAAAGAGTTAGAAATAGGAGGGTAGAATGTTTTCCAGAATGCTCCACAGACTCTCCAACTGAGACCATATTAGGGGAAAAAACAAACCTCCACTTTAGGCCACACGCACTTCCAGGTTAAATCCAAACAGAGATAGATGATATTTTTGTTGACTAAAGACCAAGATACAGGAAGTGGCAATTTGTTTAGATATCAAACACAGAGGTATACATCTTAATATATATAACACTTTAATAACCCCTTGTTTCTGTAAACCAGGTGTGCAAATACATGGGGGAATTGATTGGTGGTTGCAAATGCCAGGATTACTTGAAAAAGCAAAAAGAATAACGGCGGACAGATTGTTAGTAGTGGTGAATGTTGAAACAGCACAAAGGATATTCACGATACGAACTAGAAGAAACCAGAATAGGTGGAGTACAAAACACGAATATTGCCGAAACTCTGTCTATGCGATAAACACAAGCTGAAGGTCATTTCCTGAAGGGACGGAAAGAGATACAGATACTGTATCGGTGTAGTGCAGCAAAGTGGACAACGACCGTATACGATAATAATTCTACATTATACATTATAGAAATATAGGAACTGTGAATATCACTTGTTTATGTGAGTGAATGGACAGACTGATTAATGACAGGAAGTCTACAGGAACTTAAATAATCACACTTTACAACCAGGCCGAACAGAGAAGCATCTCCGACCACATCCACTCCTGTAAGCCAAGAACCATAGGGATCGTAGTCAGTAGTAGTTCAGTAATTCAGACAAAGGTTTTTTCCACAGACGGATGTTAAATGAGGTTTTTTTTACCTGTCGCTGTATGATATTGTGCATTCTGCTGCTCATTGAGTATTTGCCTAAATGCACAAGGTTGTTAGTCGAAAAATTCGAATTTTTTTCAGCAAAAAAAAAAAACATTGTTCCTTCTGCGGCCTAATTAAATCAGATCCGACAGATTGAACGTGTTTTGGAAACGATTCTTTTTAATGAAGTAGTGCTATTTTATTCATCCGTACAAAAAGATTTCATGAAACACCATCTGTCACAGTTTAAAATGGTCATAATAAAACTAACAATGTTCGGTTTAGGGGAAAAAAAAAACAAAAAACTTGCTGCCGAGGATCCGAAAGAGTCGACTCTTATCGATGATTCGTTTCAAAGAAAGAACTGACTCACTGAAAACTGCTGCTGTTCTCATCATTTCTCGTATGAACCACAGCGCTGTTGGCTCCATCGCTTCCTTTATTACTAGAACTGAGTTACGTATCCATTCTTTTTTCTAATTTGGTAAGCGTGAAGAGATTGAACAAAGGAAAGGTGATTCTATAGGAATCTAAAATTAGAAAAGAACCAAATACGTGGAGGAAATGATATTCATTGTTCAGTTATGTTGCTCGGAAGGTTGTAGGATGTAACATCTTTAATGATGCTGACATTCTACACTGTGAAGTGTTTCTCCCTCCAGAAAAAAATGTATATAAAATCATATAGAGCAACGTTCGGTCTCAAGCTTTGATTTACAAGTTACAGCTTAAAGTTCTGACACTAGAGACTCCTTCCATAAATGCTCAATCATTTAACCACATTATATATGAGTTGTTATGTAACCATACAAGTCCCTGGATGAGTTGTTTCTATAGAAACATCAGTCTATTATAAACCTGTGATTTGATGTACAAGAATTTCTGATCAATCAGAATCAAGAATTCAACAGCAATGTGGTATAAGGGAAAAGCCAAAAGAAGAAGAAAAAGAAGAAGAAGAAGAAGAAGAAGAAGAAGAAGAAGAAGAAGAAGAAGAAGAAGAAGAAATAAGAAGAAGTGGTATAAAACTAAATGAAAGACAGCTAACAGCTACGGATCACTTGGTTAAATGCCTATGTTTCTGTGGGACTGTGGGATTAAGTGATTAAGATTTTAAGTTTATTGTTATTTATTTTGTTTTTGCTATAATGTGTGATAACGAGTGATAATAGGAACGGACCTGAATACAGATACCCGGTATTAAATGAATAAAAAGAGTAATGAGCCTCAATTTTTCAAGTGTATATGAACAGATTTACTCATAGGTATTTTGTAGGAGGTTTTACAACAAGGAATTCGATATTCGAGAAATCTGTACATTTGGAGAAATCCTTTGTCGCCCATTCATGCTTCTGAAGATGTGTACATTTATTCACAAGAAAATGAACCGATGCAAACTTGCATCGATCGGCTTTAAACCTCATCATGTAAATAGTATACATAACTATTTACATTCTTATTGAAATATATTCATAAGTGACTGATCTGCTATGTAGCATTAGAGCAGTAGTAGCTAAGCAGAAGCCTTTATTGTTGTCATGTATACGTTACAGCACAGTGAAATTCATTCTTTGCATATCCCAACTTTGGAGTTTTGGGGTCAGCTGTAATACAGCACCCCTGGAGCAGAGAGGGTTAAGGGCCTTGCTCAAGGGCCCAACAGTGGCATCTTGGCAGTGCTGGGGCTTGCCCAATCCTCTAATCAACCCCAATCCTCTAATCAACAACCCAGAAACTTAACCACTTGAGCCAGCACTGTCCCAACCAAGTAGTTAAGGCTCTGGGTTGTTGATCAGGGTACAAGGCTCTTAATGTGCTCTATCAGTGGGGTGCTGTATCATGGCTCTGACCCTGCAATCTGACCCCAACTTCCACTCTGACCCCAACTTATTCTGTGTCTCAAACTACAACAAACAGTATACTCCCTAGCCTACTCAAGCTGTCCTCCTGCACATTCCTCCTCCAGCCCTATAGAAAAACCCGGTTATCACACGTCAGGTTTCTGAAATTTATGAGAAATTTAGCCATCTATTGTTCACTTTTAATAAAAAGCACCAATAGATTTTGTTTGCATGAGTTCTCTTCATAATTCCGGCGCTCTGAACCTGCTAGTTAATTCGTGTACTGTAAATGAAGCCAAAAGTATTTCTGCCACTGGGAATTTTCTTTACCGTTTAGTAGCCGTTTTGTGCATTCTCCTTAAGCGTTGCCTTTAACGTGGCATTTTGTAGGCATCTTTATAGAAAAGTGTGTGAATAGGAAGAAAATCTTTTTAGTTCAAAGTTAACAAAGATTCTTTGAAATATACTGAATTATGACTTGCTCTTACTTCTGGTTTTTTATGTTGATCTTATACCGGAAATTTTCCTTGTATGATTTTACAACGGAGAAGCGAGTTCTAAACTGTTTTTGACCCAGCTGTCTGTTCCGAGAAGCAAAAACCGTACAGCATGTGCTCGCTGTTCAAGTGAGTTGTTCAAGATGTCAGAAAAATGTTGCTCGGCAACTGGCAAACGCGGATACCAAGAATGTAGCAGTTGAAGTGATTACGTCTGAAGATGACGATAGCTACCACGTAGCTGTTAGGTCTTTAACGCAGACATAGAATAACAGCAGAACAAAATTAGGTAGTCATTATATGTGTGTAATTTGACAAAGTGGATATTTCTTGATCATTACATGGACTTTTTTCATTTGAAAATAATGAAACCCTTCATCCTCCTCCTCCCTCCACAGCTTTATCCACGTTTGCTTAGAACTGACAGAGTTTATAGCGGAAATCACTAACACTCTTCCAGCACAATGACGCACAAGAGCACAGCACTTACCAACTGTCTCTTCATAGTTCACGCATACAGATGTTGATGTGTGTGTGAGAGAGACAGAGAGACAGAAAGAGAGAGAGAGAGAGAGAGAGAGTGAGAGGATTTTTACAAAACAGTTTTAAAATCTCCAGCCACTTTAAGTGACGTGATGTAAGATGTGTGCAGAGGCTAATTTGTTTACATTATTAGAAACATTTGTTTGCACAGACACCCAAAGGCACGCACATGCACACACACACGCACACACATCTGCATTAATGTCCTTCCAATGACACAATTATTAATTACTAATTCATTCCATGCTACACCTTCAACTAAATCACATTTTAACCTCAGCCACTAAAAGCGTGTGCACGTATCTCATACCTGTCGTTCTCCATTAGCAATGTGTCTGTGTGTTTCTTTCCCTGTCTTTGACTCACTGTGTGTGCGTGTGAAAGGGTGTGAAAGCACATTGTAATCGGAAACACCATATAATCCATTCCCTGCTACTCTATGGTCATATTATGATGGTAATAAAATGAACCAACAATACAAGAGAACCGATGACACAGAAATGACTTCTTGTATGTAAACACATGTCTCAACTCGCTACACAATCCTTGAGAAATTAAACACAATAATAATCATTTCCTGGCTATCATCCAGCATTTCTTTGTCTTGCATTTTAACCTTCTTTTGGCTTCGTCCCAAAACACATCGGCTAAGTACGTAGTAATGTCATGCGTTTTTCTTTTCTTTTTTTCAACTGTGCACCTTCTTAAGATGTTTACACAAAGTGGACTGAGATAACGGATGACTCAACACGCCATAAGCGATACTCTTACCATAATAAAATGGTTTTGCGTGTGTTTCTAGTGCATGTTGTAGTAATGAATATCTAATGAGATGATTGAATGCTTTGGAAACATGGAAGTCAACGAACACACACATTTTCCCAACCCTCTCTTGAAGCTCTAGACAGTTCTGTAGCCATGTCTTTGTCTGCTTAAAACTATCCAAGCAAACCCTAAGCAGCGAATTCATTGCATTCGTTGTTTTACTGGTATTCTGCTTAGTTTGATGTCTATCTATGGCAAGCTCATTGTATTGAAAGCACCAACAAATCAGATCTAAAAGGAATTCATGGAGGGCAATGATTACTTACTGTGTAATTGTTGACTGCTGTTTACGAGCTTTTTGTTTTCCATTGGAACCTTCAAATGATTCAATTCAATTCAAATTTATTTGTATAGCACTTTAAACAATTGACATTGTCTCAAAGCAGCTTTACAAAACATAAACATAAAACAAAAGGTTAATATAATACAAAAAATTGTATGTATTTATCCCCAATGAGCAAGTCTGAGGTGACTCAGGTGACTGTGGTGAGGAAAAACTTACTTGGATGGTAAAGGAAGAAACCTTGAAAGTAACCAGAGTCAAAGGGGTGACACTGGAGGTGTGAAAATATACAGTCTGACAGTCTGTCTTCAAAGACCACATGGAGTTGGCATCTCCTCTTAGTATGTCCGAATACTTCATGAAGCAGAGTCCAACTGGAGCTGGTAAATCTCCAGATGCCTCGGGATCCTCACATGGTTGGTCTCATCTCAGTGAAGGTCCAAAATCTTCATGACACGGAACACAATCGAAGCTGGTACTATTTCTGGATGCCTCAGGATGGGTAGAAAGAGAGAAGCAGTGGAGAGGAATTAGCGTAGCTGCTGTTCATAATATAAGCAATCACTAGATGATAATGTGCATGCATTAGAGCACAAGATTAGGGGAAGTATAATATGTACGCCTGACTAAAAAGATAGGTTTTTAATCTACATTTAAACTGGGAAAGTGTGTCTGAGCCCCGAACACTATCAGGAAGATTATTCCAAAGTTTGAGAGCTAAATACGAAAACGCTCTACCACCTTTAGTAAATTTTGATATTCTGGGAAAGTCCTGAGTTTTGTGATCTCAGAGAGCGTGAAGGATTGTTACGTGTTAGAAGACTAGTTAGATACTGTACATGGGAGCTAAACCATTAAGAGCCTTGTATGTAATGTACAGTATGTAAGTAGCAGCAGTTTGTAATCAATTCTAAACTTAACGGTTAGCCAGTGTAAAGTTGATAAAATTGTAATGCATTACAATAGTCCACTCTGGAGGTCATGAATACATGAACTAGCTTCCCGGCATCAGATACAGATAGGACGTTTCTTAGCATGGCAATATTTTTAAGGTGGAAGAAGGCTGTCTTGTAATATGGGCAATATGATTTTCAAAAGACAAGTTACTACTGTATCTAATATAACAACCAGGTTTTACTACTGTTGAGCTAGTAGTTACAGTACATCGCTCTAAATGGAAGTTGAAGTGTGAGAGCTTCTGTGTACTGGTTTTTGGACCGATAAGTAGTATTTCTGTCTTATCAGAGTTTAACAACAGAAAATTACAGGTCATCAAATCATTTATCTCTTTAACGCACTCAGTTAATTTAGTCAATTTCAATATTTCATCTGGTTTTGATGAGCTATATAACTGGGTATCGTCAGCCTAACAATGGAAACTAATCCCATGCCTTCTAATGATGTTCTCTAAGGTAAGCATGTATATTGAAAAAAGCAAAGGTCCTAGAACTGATCCTTGAGGGACCCCATAATTAATTAACTTGCAATAACCTGAAGGATTCACCATTTAAATCTGAAAAATGGCATCGATCAGACAGGTAGGATCAAAACCAACTTAAAGCCTGTCCCTGAATACCTGTGTCATGTTATATGTGATCTAGAAGAATGTTCTACTTAGATTTAAACTATGGATGATGTCCATAATGTCCAGCTAGACAGCCAATAGTAGGTCAGTCAGCTGTGACTCAAAGCTCTAAAATCATTTCCTGACAATTTTCCAAGTGAGGACCAACCAATTATTATTCTTAATATTATTATTCATAAATAATTATTACTAATGAAATAAAAGGAGGGTTTACTTTCTTCTTTCCCATGACTGTAAATGCATGTTTATATGCATAAAGCTGGTTTAATCTTATGATCATCAGGGATAAAGATCATCATCATCTGCAAATCAACCACATACAGACAACGGGTTCAGCAGAAACAACGAATGGGAAGATAAAGTGTTGTCTTGCATGGCATCATTCATCGGCCTATTAGGAAACTCTAGACCAAAATGCGAAACATAGCAGTCAACTAACCAGGACGTCCCTTTTGCAAGACGTAGGCAAAGAACCGAATACACATTCTAAATGAAATGCATTAATTAATCAATTATAGTGTTTCTAAATAATGTCGTTGTTCCGCAGGTAACAGCTCTTAAAATGTTTTAAGAAAAGAAAAAAAAAAAGATTTTTGTACACGTTTACATAATGAAATAAAACAAACAGTTTAACATACCAGTTTGAGGAGGAGTTCTCAGTAACGGTTTGTAAGAGTCCATACATTTACAGACAGTGACTTCACAGAACTTTAATTTTCTCGGGAACACGACAAGCTTCTTTTGCTTGTTTTATTTGTCTTATT
>NC_062532.1:6548382-6608382 GCF_022655615.1 Tachysurus fulvidraco
TCCCTCAAATGTAAACAGTTCTTTAAACTTATCGGAAGAATGTTTGTGAAATACTGTGAACAATTGCGATGTTTATTACAAAGCAGGCTGTGAGAATAGTGTTTGGGGAGAAAATCTGACGGTGAGAAAGCAGCTGAAATCCTGTCGAATCCATGCTAGTATTTGATGACTTATCAAACAAAAATGGTTTGACGTCACAACAACGGATGACTGACTCGTTATGTTCTTCTACCTGTTACTGAAGGATGTAGAAGATGCGACTCATAAGCAAATAAAAATTGCACAATGATTGATGTATTGTATTGTGTAAATCTGTTGAAACAAAAGGGAAGTTTTGCCAGACATGATGAACATTATTTATTTAACCTGGGCTTGATAGTGTAGTACAACATTATTCATCACAGAAGGAAATGGCATTCACCCACCCCAACTACACACACACACTCCTCGCTAAATGATCAACAGGAGGTTATTTAAATCTGAAAGGAAATAAATTCAACTGGAAGTAGGCCATAAAAAAAAATGTGTGCTCTCACTTACTCACGCACCCACACCCCCTACCACACCCCCGACCGCACACACAACACACACAAACAGTGCTAAATAGGGTTGAAATTAACACCTTGTGTTTTAGTGGGGTTTTTTTTTTTAAACCATGCTGGAAAATAACACAATGTTCTCTTTTCAGTTTTTTCTTTTGTTTTGTTTTCGGATTAAATGTGCTGTTCCATTTAGCGGCATCAACTCTAACTGTGCGTTTGCACTAGATCAGAATTACAGCAGTTATGAAAACGATGCCACACAAAAATCTGTACGTTTAACAATGTCGTTGTATCTTTTTGTTCATTTTATTTACGTCTCACAACACTGTACTTTAGTGTATTGTTTTTAAAAAAAAAAAAAACATGGGAAGCCAGCTATAGTACAATAATAATAAAACTAATAATTGCTAAATTGTTGTTTATTGTCTACAGCCAAAAATAATGTTTTACTGATGTGTATTAACCACAGATGTATTATTTTCAGTCATGTTTGCCTATGTACAAAAGTCCTAAGAGGCCATGCATTATTTTCAAGCTAGCATTATTGGAAAAAAGGCTAACAAGCTAGTTTTATAGAACACAGCCAAATATGCAAGCTAGCTTTATAGAAAACAGCTAGTATGCCAGCTAGCTTTATAGAAAACAGCTAGCATGCAAGCTAGCTTTATAGAAAACAGCTAGTATGCAAGCTAGCTTTATAGAAAACAGCTTATATGCAAGCTAGCTTTATAGAAAACAGCTAATATGCAAGCTAGCTTTATAGAAAACAGCTAACATGCAAGCTAGCTTTATAGAAAACAAATTAATATGCAAGCTAGCTTTATAGAAAACAGCTAATATGCAAGCTAGCTTTATAGAAAAAAGGCTAACAAGCCAGTTTTATAGAAAACACTTAATATGCAAGCTAACTTTATAGAAAACAAACTAATATGCAAGCTAGCTTTGTAGAAAAAAGGCTAACAAGCTAGTTTTATAGAAAACACACTAATATTGAAGCTAGCACTAAACAGAAAAATATGTAATCTAGCTTTATAGAAAACCGGGTTAAACACAGAAACATTACTTAAACAGGATAAAACATGAATTATCAATATAGTAAACAGGATAAAACATTAGCATCATAGTAAACAGGCTAACACACAAACTAGCACTAAAGTAAACATGTTAAACCATAAACTGGCAAATATAGTAAACTGGCTAATGCAAAAACTAGCATAAAAGAAAACATTAGCATTATAGTAAACAGGGTGAAACAACCCAATCTAGCATTAATAGACTGCTAGAATATTAATCTGTATTATAGTAAACAGTTTAAAATTTAACTAGCATTACTGTAAATTGTCTAATCCTTGAGCTAGAACAGCTAACCCCAACCACACAAGCTCTGTATATCTATTAGCTTTTTCAAAGCTGTTTTTAATTTCATTAACTGGCTAAACAATCAGTATTAACTGATAGCTAGCTGGCTACGGGTCAGTGACTGTGCTACACTGTATACTCTGAATTTATATTTGTATTTTTATACCGCAGCATATTATTCTTTTTTTCTTTTTTTGATAATACAATGTGCATTAAAACACTTTTTTTTCTTCAGTCGTCATGATCTATGCAAACGGATTATGCAAAATGTTTTATTTGTGCAGCTCTTTATGCTTCAATGTATTATAATAACAAATAATAATAAAAATGTCAATATACATATAATAAATATTACATATGATATCCAGTTTACTAAATGTGGATTTTGG
Source organism: Tachysurus fulvidraco (assembly GCF_022655615.1). Taxonomy (NCBI): domain Eukaryota; kingdom Metazoa; phylum Chordata; class Actinopteri; order Siluriformes; family Bagridae; genus Tachysurus; species Tachysurus fulvidraco. Next base: position 6,550,673 of record NC_062532.1, read on the forward strand.
TTCATAGAAAATGTTGTTTATTGGACCTCATAAACAAGTAACCTGGACAGTTCATATTTATTGTAGTATAATGATACTTTTGTTAGATTGCGTTATATTATTTTTTATTACTACTGAATTATATGAATAAGAAAAGGCATGTTTGGTTATTATTAGTTGTTTACATTTTGTTATAAATATTATAAATATTTGGCAGAATATTAAGTAAGTGGTTACATTATCTATGATGTTATATATAATACCTTTAAAATCAATTTTTATATAAAATAATAAAAAATACTGTAAATTATGTAAAATAAATATACTGTTTCATGCTTATTGACGTTTTAAGTCTCTTTATTATAATGTCTGAGTCTCTCTATTATAGTCTGAGTATAGAGTCTCTCTCTCTCTCTCTCTCTCTCTCTCTCTCTCTCTCTCTCTCTCTCTCTCTCTCTTTGTGAATGTCATGTGTAATAGAATAACCTGTGTAATTTTTCCCTGATGATATGAGATGTTATCACTTCTTCCCTATCTCTCAACCTAATCTCTCTCTCTCCCTCCTTCGCTCTCTTTCGTTTCTCTCTCACTCCTAGTGCCAATTCTTACACACTGTGCCAAGTAAACAAACCTTAAATTGTCTATATGATTTGGATGACCGCTGACAATAATATAATTCAGAAGAATCTTTGGGGCGAATCTGGACATTTTTCGCTGGTCGCCATAGAAACAATTTTTGAGACACACACACTCACACACACACACACACACACACACACACACAAACACACACACACACCGTATGGGGTATGATGACAGCAGGAGTTTTCTCAGCCCAGAAGGGGAACAAGAGAGTTGAAGTGTGATTGTGTGTATGTGTGTGTGTGTGTGTGTGTGTGTGTGTGTGTGTGTGTGTGTGTGTGTGTGTGTGTGTGTGTTAGAGCTGTCTCTTACAGTGTCACACACAGACACACACAGGCTCACTTGTGAATAGAGATCAGTTTACTGAACAGATAATGTCAATCAAAACTGATAGTTATCAGACACTTTGCTTGCTGAGAGTAAGGGTGAAGGGTGGGTGACTTCAAGGACCGTACAAAAGTAGACCCTACAGTACAAAAAGCATCCAAACCACTTTCAGGCTTCTATCCTAAAGCGGGTCTGATAAAGTAATGATGTAATGACTGAATGTAAGCTCCTGTTTCTACATACGTTATTGCACCTTTACACAGTCATTCCCTCACCACCTTCTGGTTTTTAAACATAATCTTGAGGTGGAAGTCAGTGTAGCTTCTGAATAACGTCTGAGTAACAAGCTGCATGACGTGTCTTATTAATTTATTAAAAAAGAGAGAACAGGCTGGGGACGGAATGACTGTTTAGAGGTGCTAATCGGTAACAAGAACTAACTTGATTTTTCGCTCCTTCAGGAACGTAAAAACGTAACTGTAAATGAGAATGAAAAATTGAAATCATTCGTGGGTTTTTTATGATATAAGAGGAACAGTCCGTCCACTTAACGTCACCATGTTGTCGATTCATTTCCTATAACAGCGCACGAGTGTTTGATTTAAGATGTAAAGAATGCTAGCAGTTCACTACGTCACTAATCGCTACCTCGCTAATTCATCACTTCATTCAATTCGATTCAATCCATTCCTGAATAACAATTGACATGGTTTATAAAAGCATAAAATCAGAATAGAAATCGGAATGTTTAAAATTATGTAAATGTTATTTTCCCTACTGAGCAAGCCTGAGGTGACGTTGGGGAGGAAAAACTCACTGAGATGATATGAGATAGAAACCTTGAGAAGAACCAGACTAGTAACTAATATAAATGTAAATAATGTCCTTTCTACATAAATAATAATAAATAATGTAAATAATTCCTTCCTACTAAAGTCTTCAGATATTCACTCCATCACACACTTTCACACTCCATCACACTCCTGCCACAGGAGTCCTCCGTTCCTTTCATTAATCGAGATGAACACAGGCTAATGTGCAAGCTAGCTTATAGAAAAAAGGCTAACAAGCTAGTTTTATAGAAAACAGCCAATATGCAAGCTAGCTTTCAAGAAAAAAGGCTAACAAGCTAGTTTTATAGAAAACAGGCTAATATGCAAACTAGCTTTTATAGAAAACAGGCTAATATGCAAGCTAGCTTTTATAGAATCACTGAGATGATATGAGATAGAAACCTTGAGAAGAACCAGACTAGTAACTAATAGAAATGTAAATAATGTCCTTTCTACATAAATAATAATAAATAATGTAAATAATTCCTCTACTAAAGTCTTCAGATATTCACTCCATCACACACTTTCACACTCCATCACACTCCTGCCTCAGGAGTCCTCCGTTCCTTTCATTAATCGAGACGAGACAGTTTCTCCAATGATTGACATAGCTCACGCTTTTCAGGGTGTCATTTTGATAAGTAACACACGACTGACTATACAGTACAAACAGCAAATGAGCAAATATTCATAGTCATCTTGACTAGAAAAATAAAGCATTCAGTGATATTATAATTAATCGTATTTGGTAACAGCACCGTTGGTGAATGCCATTTTTTGTTTCTCGGGGGATTTGCAGTGTTTCTTAGGGCACATAAAATTTTTATTTAGGGACAATATTTAGGCCACATTGTCATGTAATAAGGCTGATACAGATACTAGTGTTTTAGAATAGCAGGCAGACAGGTTCAAGGTTATAAACAGGACAAAATAGGCAAAGACTAATCACAAAAAAAAAAGAAAGAAAGAAAGAAAGAAATCAGGCAGGATAAAATCCAGAGCAGCGAACACACAGTAATGCACAGACAGGATAAACAGAGTGTATACTGCACTTAAGAAATGAAATAGCATACGTATATAAACTCATTAAGAAAACAGGTATACACGTATAAATGTGGACATGATACAGCACCCTAGAGCAAAGAGGGTTATTACAGTAGTGATAATAATAGTGCAAGTAGTGCTGGGTCTTAACAATTGTGGAGGACGTTACATTAATCACTCAGAAAACACTATACTTTCACCACAGTGCTAGAACACAAAGACTGTACATTGTGATGATGGGGAAATCAGAACAGAGAGCGGGAGAGACTTAGGAAGACAGGATGGACGTTTGATATCGTATCTTTGGTAGTTTAACGAATCTAATGCTTGAGTTATTTTTGTCAGAGCCTTAACCACTTGAGCCGCTGATTCTGAATGTGTTCTGAATGTGAATCTGATGACGTTAATTGAAATGCCAGTGTTTTTGCTTCACCACTTCCTCACACCTCTCAGTAGGTGGATTAGTTCTGATAAATTCTCCCTAGGTATGAATGTACTGTATGTTTGGATGTTGCTCTGTGAGTGTTTATGGGTTAAGATAAAACATCATAAAACACTTACTGAATGTGACAACAATGATTGTTGTCTTATGCGAAGGGTCGGGACCTTGTACAGGGTGTCCCTGTGTTCCTATGGTATAGGAGCCAGAATTCCCTTGACCCTGTGTAGGAGAAGCAGAAAATACAGAAAATGGATGGATGGATGGATGGATGGATGGATGGATGGATGGATGAATAAATGAATGGATGGATGGATGGATGGATGGATGGATGGATGGATGGATGGATGGATGGATGGATGGATGGATGGATGGATGGAGTTTTGTCTCCCCCTGGAGGAGGCTGTCTGCTGAATCACACATGCTCATAAACACTAAAGTTGGACATGCTTCTATCTGCACTTTCTCTCTGCCTGTACTTTCTCACTGAATACCCTTCAGATCAGTCCTAAGCACATGGTGCGGCATGTACCAGACATACACACACACACACACACACACACACACACACACACACACACACACACACACACACACACACACACACACACAGAGTTCTTTATGTTCTTGTGTGCCAGCCTGCAACCTTCCCTGAGAGTAATGTAAATGTTCAGAATGTTTGAGGTTATAGATTTATTTTATTAAATTTTAACCATTAATCATATATCAGTAGAGGACATTACATTAGTCACTGCCACACTCAGGAAATACTATACTTTTTAGACTTAGGAAGACATGATGGACGTTTGATATCTTTGGTAGTTTAATAAATCTGATGTTTGAGTTATATTTAATCCAGAGTCCAGAGTTTCTGAGGATGGAAATCATAATTTGTGGCCTTTACAGTCACGAAAATGTCGTTATTCCCAACATCTTACCAGGAGAATTTCCTTTAATTTGTCATATCTGTATTTAGAATGGGAACAAATATAAAACGTAAAAAAATTTATTTTGAAATTATATTTGAATTTTCTAAAAACATTTTTATTTATAATAAAAAATGTATATATATAAATATATTTTATTTATAATATATATTATACTTTTATTATTTTTATTATGTACTGTATATTATTTATTTTTGCAATGTATATATTATATAGCATTATATATATATTTATTTACTGTTTATTTATTTTATTGACATATGCAAACATATGTGAAATAATTCCTAAAATTAAATAATAAACTAAAATGTATTTGTTCATTTGCAAACAGAAAACAAAGTTATTTATTTTCAGAAATGGATGTTGTTTATTTATTTATTGTATGTATTTTTTTTTATTCAAATGTTGCCATATACATCATGTTTATCTTTTAATCTATTTATTACTGAAAGGTATGTATGTATTTATTTATTTATTTATTTGATGATGCTGCAATGAAATAATAAATGATGCTCCGATGAAATAATAAAGATTGCTTCCATTATCATTAATGTCAGTAATGAAGTGGTTAATAAACATCAACTACATGAGTTAAAGGGCTATAAATAGTGTAAATGTTTTTAGGTCTCAGGAAGGAACCTGACAGGAAACACATATGACTTCCTCTATGGTTTGAACAAGTCTCAATGAGATGAGTGTGTTTTCTGCAAGTGTGCAAGACTGTGTGTCAGAGAGGGAGAGACAGACAGAGAGACAGACAGACAGAGAGAGAGAGAGAGAGAGAGAGAGAGAGAGAGAGAGAGAGAGAGAGAGAGAGAGAGAGAGAGAGAGAGAGAGAGAGAGAGAGCTGGATTATATCATCCTCTCACAAGGATGAAGTCGCAGACAACCAAACTGAAATGAAACACTGAAATTACAGCTAGAGCTAATATGTAAATCAGAAACACAGGATGAAAAGCAGACAGGAAAAGCTTTCATCTCATCTGTGTGTAAGAGTATGACAAAATCTAAAACAGCTTCAGTGGAATTTATTATTAATTGTACAATTTGTTGGAACTCTACTGGTAGGATGAACACTGTTCTTCTGAAATGATGATGAGAGAGGGATGTGAATAATTAAAGGCTTCAACTGATAAGAATCTGAAGAGTGAAGAGGGAACACACACACACACACACACACACACTACAGTCTACAAACCTCTCTCTCTCTCTCTCTCTCTCTCTCTCTCACACACACACACACACACACACACACACACACACACACACACACACACACACACACACACACACACACACACAAATGTATTTAAAAAAAACAAAACTAGTACATAACTAGTAAAGAAGAAGCAGAAGTTTTAAAAAATGCTACGGTAGGACCCAGTCATCTCAACACCAAATGCAAATATCTTCATCCTAAAACTCCATCGTTTCTACTTCACCCATTACACTTTTTTGACTGATGGTATCAGTTACTTCACATCTACAATCTAAGAACAACAAGGAGGTGTTTTTGTTCACATCACACAGTCAGTAATCTCATCACTACAAAATACATACAGTGTATACACTTAAGTGGCACTTATTTATTGTATATTCTCTCTTTTTTTTTTTAAAGAAGAGTGTATGAAGGCACGATAAATTAAAAACAACACACAGAATAAAGCAATTAGAAATACACCACATTCATGATCCTTTAATAACAAAAATACATAAACACCAGACAGAACGTCAGCGTCTGAATTAAAGCGTCTGTATGGATGGTCCATCTGCTCGTGCGTATGTACTGTACACCTCTGTGTATACACACATTTATAGTAAATGTACACATGTACACAAGTTATAAATATTATAACATCAACCCGAAACCAACACACACTCCCTTCTCTCTCACACTCTCTCTCTCTCTCTCTCTCTCTCTCTCTCTCTCTCTCTCTCTCTCTCTCTCTCTCTCTTTCTTTCTGTCCCAGATTTCATAATCAGCACTTCATTGAATTGAAAAAAGATTGCGTCTATTCATAGTTACAATAAATTAAATTTTACAATTTGGGAATTTCTCGGTTTCTTGTTCGAAAACTGCATGGCAGACTGTATCTCTTAAACATGTGTGTGTGTTTGTGTGTGCGTGCGTGTGTGTGTGTGTGTAAAAATAAGTAGAGAAGCGTTCAGATGTTAATCTAACACAGGAAGCGAGCTGAGAAACCACAGAAGCAAAATAAGTGACCTTGCTACTGCTGCTGCTGCACACAGACACACACACACGCACACACACACACGCACATACATACACATTCAGGCCTACACATCCTCTACATGCTCTCACTCTCAGTCGACTCAGAGTCATCGTCTCCATCCCATCAGGTAACAATCTTCTCACTGTAAACGTGTTAGAAAACTAAAATAACATAAAAATAAATTGTAAAATAACCTGCTGTCACTGTGTCTATTGGAATCATTTTGTTGTGCCTCGTGATTTGGATTTTTGGCTTAAAAAGCTGTGACTTTGTGTTAACAGCTGTTCCCTTGTTCTGTAGCATCGGTGTGTCTTTTTCAGCTTCTCTTCTCTCTTTCTCTTTCTCTTTTACTGCTACTGCTTTTAGTCTTTTTAGTGCAACTAGTGTGCTACAGTTAGTGCAGTATGTGTAGTCTATAGCTAAAATCTATAGCTGTTAACTTTTTAGTGCTGGTTTATTGTTATTGGTATTTTTTGTTGCATTAGTGTGGATTTTAAATGGAAACCATTTGGTGCTTAAGCCCAAAGTTTGGTATACGTAGTAGACAGTATAATTCCTAGTGTTGAATAAATCCCCATTGAAGACATTCAGATTTCTGGTTCTACTGTATATAAACATTGCATGTTGACTGTTGACTTTTGTGTCATAATATGAGCTGTTTTGTACTTTTTTGTCCTTAGACCCACCATTGGTAAGACCAAGTAGATCAGGACAAGTGGAAACAGAGTCAAGACCAGGTCTTAAAGGACTTGAGGTCAAGTTGTCGAGTCAAAACCGAGTTGAGATAGAGACTGAAATCCTTTTTTAGCCTTCCCTAGAGTTAAGTTAACTTAAGCTAACGGATTGTTTGCTCTTGATCGAGTCATATTTGCATATTTGCAATGAGGAATAAAATCACATAGTAAAATCGCGTGTATCGTAACTGCTATATTTATAAGTACAAATAATATTACAGAATAGAGCTTGTGTGTTGCTTGTCCCAGTTTAACACAAGGTCCATCAACTGGTTTGCTTTATTTGTGCCAGTGATAATAATGTTGTCTAGAAGAAGGAATTATTTCAAATTCCGAAAAAAAAAACCTCCAAGTACAAACAAAATAATTCAAAATCAATGGAGAACATAGCTTCGAGATCGGACTCATGTCCGTGTGACTTCTTATTCTTCCCTCTTTAGTGCCATTATACGGCCAATAAAGTCACTGTTGAGTGATATTTATTATTTATCATTATATTAGTGTCGCTTTGCTTGAACTTAGTGTCACTGGTGCATCCTTTAAGAAATATTAACGATGCTATACTGGTATGTACTTTTAAAAATGATTCTTAATCAAACCGTTTAATCGTTTGTTTTAATGAAAACAATTTACATTTCAGTTCTCTTTTCTCATGGATTTATTAAACACTTTGTTAGACATGTTCAAAATTGAGGAAGTAAACACGCATAGTGGAAACAGTTACTGGGTTGTTTTTTTTAATATATATCTAAAGCAGAATTTGTCTTGTGGAATTGCAGATATTTCAGAATAAATCATATGATTTTGTTGCATTTATTTCTTACATTAGATATAAATGAGTGTTTTTGTGGGAAATCCCCACACCTTTACGTAAAGGAGCCGTGGGAGGTGTAAGACATTTAGCACCTGCTTATTTCCTACTGTAGTTTATGTTAACTATACTGTAGGTGTCATATCAAAGTCAGCTGGTAAAAAGCTGGTAAAACCTATTTATCTTTAAATTAAATTATCTTTAGAGAGTTATCTTTATCATTGACATAGTTTTAAACATTCAATTTGTGGCTTTGTTTCTAGGTTGTAAATATGTTGCATCATCTCCTGATTTTTTTTGTGGCACCCCTGAAAGATCCAGAGTGCTGATGTTAACTATTATCTGATTAAATTTATTTCATTTTAATGAACACAGACATTATCTATTTACCTTGAGAGAAAGGAAAGAAGCACCGCAAGTCCATTTAAGAGCACACGCAACTAGCCGCTATAAGGCAAAGTCGATTACAAAACCCAAAAATCACCTACACAACTGTCAATCGTTCCAGATTCACATATCAGTTGGCTCATTGCCGATTTTAAAGGGATATAAAGGTATATTTTGTGTGATAGATCATTTTAGCTCACTTCAAGCAGCATTTGTACACAAAACACAGGTCTGGTAAAAAAATAAATATATATGTATATATAATCATAGTAAACTTTACCTGACATTGTGGGAGTGGAGATCGTGTAGAAAGGAGTACAAGTGTAGGTACATCAGCAAAAACAACACAATTTTTGATTTTTAATTAGTTTTAATGTATGTATTTCTTGTATCTTTTGGGATGGTGGGTTGAGTTTAGTTGCTAGAGGTTGCAAAGGAACAAGGTGCAGAAAAAGTGCTTTCAAGCTCTTGGGGATTAGTTTTGGAGCAATGCAGTAATATGGGAAATGACATTTGAACAAATGTTTTAAACTCATGGTATCTTAAGTATGTAACCTAGTGAACCAGCATTAATGTATTCAATGTTAGAGATTTAAGCACTTATGTACGTCGCTCTGGATAAGGGCGTCTGCCAATGCTGTAAATGTAAATGTAAATGTAAAACATCCCCTAATGCACATACTGAATAACTGGCATAATCTGGGTCAGGTGTTAAACTGAGAACCGGTTGACGTCCATCGAGATACTTCACACAAATAAGAAGAGAATCTTGTGTTGCTGCTTAACAACTTCATGGGTCTTTTTTCAATGATGACCTCAGATTATTGTCTGTGTGGAGTTTTGCAGGTTCACAGCAATTTATCTATTGATTCTTGGTTTCACCTACTAAAAACATGCTACTGGCTTGAACTCTGTAAAGGTGCCATAGGGCCTGGAACCAGCATGACCCTGACAAGAATAAAGCATTTAATGAAGAAATTTAAGTATTGGAGCCTTTAAATTTGCGGTGTAACACATACACAAACAAATAAACAAGCACCAAAGGGGGTGGAACCCAATTGTTTTGCATGTTCTTCTTAGACTTATTCTTTTTCTTCCATAAAAAGTATTGTGCAGACCAACATGGTCAGATGCAACATGCTATGCTGATACTCAACCAATTGAGCATTACTCCATAATTGAGTAATGGGATGTGGTAGCTCAGGGGCTAAGGTGTTGGGCTACTGATCGGAAGGTCATGGGTTCACAACCCTCAGTTGTAAGTCACTCTGGATAAGGGTGTCTGCTAAATGCCATACAGGAAATGTATACCACAGGGTTCATACTTTTTTCCTATTTCCCTTTAGCCATATGTGAAAGATGATCCTAATTGCCCAAATTATGAGGTTATGGTCCATGGAATATCTTCTTGGCCCATGATTTTTTTGAGCCAAACCTGTTTTCCTCACATTCCTAAGGTTCTCGAAAAAAAAGGAATTCATAAGCCATATAGCTTTGTGAATTGATACTGAACAACCAATAACTATCAACAACATGTTGACATATCAATCAATGCTAGCAGGATGGAGCTTTATTTACTCATACTGTTAAAACACATGATGATTAGTATATATAAAGGTGAAGGTGAAACATCATACATAGTTGTTAATAACTATAAGTCCATTCAAGTTGAAATTTGATATTCCATGTCATTGTTTTCATCTATAAGTGGATTTTTGGTGATGACATGATTATTTAAAAAAACATGGCTGCCGTTGTCAGATTTTAGCAGGAATTTGACAGGGTTACTATGGAGATATTGTCATAACAACTTGAAAAGTAGGTCCAGTTTGTAACTTACTAGTAAATCGTAAATTTCTGATCAATCGATTCACGTCAATCAATCGATTAGGACATGCTTATTAATTGAGGTGAAGTTTATGAAGTTTTGTGTTAAAGGTGAAGTTTCTCTGGAGCTGTAAGTACAATTCATCTTAAATTTGGTGGACCTCCTTGTGATAAAATGTATATAGAGTTTTAATGATACAGATGATATTTACCTGCAACAGCTTTCAGCAGGCATTTCACATGGTTAACTGTGAGCTACAATCAAAATACTTCATAAGCAGTTTCATCAGCTGTGTTTTCTAGATGTTTGCAGGACAATGGGGGCAATATTTGTGACGACTTGCTTTGACTTCATAGCTAGTTGTAGCTATATTTTCTTTTCCCTTTTTTAATATTTGTTGTAGCATCACTACAAATTCCGTCTTTAGTAATGCTTGAAATAGAAGGGAAAATATCTTAAAAATACACAATTTAGGATCCCAGAAGTGACCATACTCCAAATTATTTTGAATAAATGATCATTTGTGACTAAATGACAATCTCTGACTAAATGACAATTTGTAATTTAATGATAATCTCTGACTAAATGACAATTTGTGACTAGATGACAATGTGTGACTAGATGATCATTTCTGACTAAGTGACAATTTGTGACTAAATGACAATGTGTGACAAGATTATCATTTCTGACTAAGTGACAATTTGTGACTAGATGACAATTTGTGACTAAATGATAATCTCTGACTAAAAGACAATGTGTGACTAGATGATCATTTCTGACTAAGTGACAATTTGTGACTAAATGACAATGTGTGACAAGATTATCATTTCTGACTAAGTGACAATTTGTGACTAGATGACAATTTGTGACTAAATGATAATCTCTGACTAAAAGACGATATGTGACTAAATGACAATTTGTGACAATGATAATTTGTAATTGAATGACAATTTGTGACAAAATGACAATTTGTGACTAGATGATAATTTGTAATTGAATGATAATTTATGACTAAATTACAATTTGTGACTAGATAACAATTTGTGACTAAATGACAATTTGTGACAATGATAACTTGTAATTGAATGACAATTTGTGACAAAATGACAATTTGCGACTAAATGACAATTTGTGACTAAATGACAATTTCTGACTAGATGATAATTTCTGACTAGACCTGTTTTGGTCTATAGAGTTTTAGGTTGATGCTAAGTTTCTTTAGCCTAGTCAACCAGTCTTAATGTGTTAACCAAAAGAGACCTAAAAGCACTTTTGTATGCCACTCTGGAAAAGGGAGTCTGTCAAAAAATGTCAATGTAAATATGATTAAATTACAATTTGTGACTAAATAAAAATTTGTTTATGACATTTCTGACTGAATGAGACACAAAATCCTGTTTTAACCAATAAATCAAGTGATGTAAGCAGTGCTAAAATGAAAAAAAAAAAATCTGAAATGAAATCTACCAAAATATTTTTATACACAGAACACGTGTTGTCTTTCAGTGTGTATAACTTTGAACCAAAAATACTTTGTCATTTTAACAGGCTGTAAAAATCTGAGATGATCCAGTTCCTACACAGGAAACGTACAGTGGTCTCTCCTATACATCTAATATGAGTTAAAAGTATCTTGACCAGTGTGTATTTCTAGCACCATTCTAATTCATATCAATAAGGCAACTTGTGGTAAGCGGTCTGCTACACAGAGATCTGTTCTTACCACACCCAGAGTTTCAGATCAAGATCTGTCTTTCAAACCAAATGGCATGGCAAGAACTGAAACCAAATTGTTAAATGCTGTTTCTGCATTTAAATTTTCACTCTTGGCTAGACATCGTTTTGGATTCTTATTCTCATAATCCTTTTAGCATCATAAATGTATTAATGATCATACTCATTTTAAATTTGTTCCTATATTGTAATTCACATGAAGTGACTAAATACTAGAATAAATAGACTCCATGTTATACCTGGTCACTTTTTATTTGACTGTTAACAGCAACAGTTACAGAAAGAAAATGATTTATACTGTAATTACACTCTCCGGTATCACCCAAATGAGGATGAGTTCCCTTTTGATTCTGCTTCCTCTCAAGGTTTTATCCTCATATCAACTCACCACTTTCACCTCTGGCTTACTCATTATGGATAAACTGATAAATTTTTAATGCATATCCTGATTTAAGAGATTTGTATAAAGCTAACATTATGACAATAGTCATTGTTAAATGTCCTATTCAAATAAAACCAGTTGAATTGAGTTAAATACCGGTAGAAAAACAAGACAAATGGTCGGTAGATGTAGCATGATATGGGGACATCTGGCTTTTGAGTGGGAACCGAAAAAGAGTAAACTGTGGGGAAAATAACGGGAGAGGCTTTTAATCTTGAATCTTTGAATCGTCACCAAATCTGAATATATGTCAATAGTTTGTGCACCTGGATAACTGTAACTTAGGAAAAAAAACACATGCTATGTATGTTGTCTAGACTAGACTAGACCTTATGTACTGACACGCCGACACTTCAGGTTGAGCCTTAGATACTTAGCCCGAACATCACCCACAAATGCCCACAATGAGACATTGCTATCGGTAGATATAAGATGAGATAAGAGAAGTCTTTTTTCGTCCCACAGTGGGGAAATTTTCACAGTTTTTAAGTCACCTTGCCTTGATATTGTAGGATATATTATAGAAAGACTCATAAAAGATAACATAAAAAATAACTGAGAATATAAAAAATACACAAACTATAGAATGTATATAAATATGCAATGATAAAAGTAATAATAACAATTTTTAATCTGTTATAAAAAAAAAAAATAACTAAAAAAAAAAGATTATCAATACACAATTTCCAAAAGGCATAGGGGTTTATATAGGAGAGCGTAAGTATATCCAGAGAGAGAGAGAGAGAGCGAGAGAGAGAGAGTTGGATTATATCATCCTCTCACAAGGATGAAGTCGCAGACAACCACACTGAAGTGAAACACAAAAATTACAGCTAGAGCTAATATGTAAATCAGAAACACAGGATGAAAAGCAGACAGGAAAAGCTTTCATCTCATCTGTGTGTAAGAGTATGACAAAATCTAAAACAGCTTCAGTGGAACTTATTATTGATTGTACAATTTGCTGGAAGGAAGGATGAACACTGTTCTTCTGAAATGATGATGATGATGATGATGATGATGATGATGATGATGATATTGATGATGATGATGATGATGATGATGATGATGATGATGATGATGATGATGATGATGATGATGAGGATGATGATGGCAGTGATGTTATACTCGTTTATGAGTGACAATTACTCATTTAATAAAAAAGTTTTACAAGTTTTGTAAAAACATTTTACACGTTTATTAAAGTGTGTCTGTGCGTTTTGTTTTTCAGTACAACGTTGCATTTTCTTGAAGCAGAAAAGAGTCCCTCAATGGACGACATTAAACTATAAAGGTATCACATATGCATTGTACAGCTCACATACACAAGGAGAAGCTATTATGCCTATAAACTGATATCTGTTTGGTAATTTCCTGTTCAGAAAAATCACAAAGACCAGATAGAATGTTTGCATTTCCCTGTAAGAACTATTAGGAACTAAATATTAGAGGTATTTAATCCTTACCAGTTAAAATAACACTCATTTGACATTTAATATTTTTTTTATTCATCATTTATTTTTATATCACTTTATATCATATGACTAATCATTATTGTTTTACACTTTCATATAGTAGATGTGAGGCGCGTAGTAACTTTCTCTTTAAAATACACAGACAAAAATTCAAATTTAAATTCCAACTGCCAGTTAATGATGTCATAATGGTTTCTGCAGCAACCGACCAATCAGCAGCTTCACTGAACAGCTGACTTCTTGTCAGAAACATGAATGCTTAAGCATATACTCACTTTGTCTTTTATTTGATTCGTTTTTGCGTCAATCGAAAATGGGTTACTGAAACCTAATCCATGTCACTGTGTGTGTGTGTGTGTGTGTGTGTGTGTGTGTGTGTGTGTGTGTGTGTGTGTGTGTGTGTGTGTGTGTGTGTGTGTGTGTGTGTGTGTGTGTGTGTGTGTGTGTGTGCTTGACATGCAGAGTGCACATTGCAATGAGTCTCCCTTGAACATGGTGAGTTGAATTGTCTCTCTCCTTGCCTTTGTCCAATTCTCTCTCTCTCTCTCTCTCTCTCTCTCTCTCTCTCTCTCTCTCTCTCTCTCTCTCTCTCTCTCTCTCTCTCTCTCTCTAGTTAACCATTCTGTTTCCCACATATAAATGAAAATATATACAACAATATAAATGTTCACCAATCAGGATCGTTGGAACAGAGGAGGCGGGATAAAACAAAGATCTGTTCATAGTGACAACTCAGATGAATCAGACTACCATGTGCCAGAGGAACCTGTTATACATTTTCCCAGACCGAGACAATCACCTTCAGAGAGTGCAGGTAATGTTCCTCTGTGGATGTGTCCGATAACACACACTCTCCACTGCATAGGGTGTATAAACACCATCACAAATGCCAAACCCACACTTTCAGATATGTCTGGATCCTGTATAGTGATCATAACTACTGAATAAATTATAAGAATTGTTTTTTTTTTTTTTTTAAAAAAGACATTTAAAAGATGAATTTATGAGCACGTGTTAGAATGACGCCATCTAGTGTCTGAATCGTGTTATTGCCATGTAAAATAAAACCTTTTGTGCTGTCTTTAAATCATGTTTTCTTCCTTTCATCACTACAACGATGAGTCATTAGTCACAAACAATTAGGAAACAAATTTGTTTAAAGTGTCTGATTCGGGATACATCCATATGGGACAGACGAAGGTGAGGCTATTTGAAAAGACAAATAAAATGCTGTTTGAGTTTTTATATAAAAAGTTGTTGTGTATATAGAAAATATATCAACAAGCAATAGAAACCCTAGAGACGGTTGTGTAAAAAATTCAAGGAGGTCAACAATTTCTCGGGGAATAAACAAGTCAGTCCAATAATCAAGTCAGACTCGACAGTGGCAAACTAAATGATAATAATAATAATTTAAAAATTAACATTCCCTGAAACTAAAGTAGGAAGAATGAATTATTACCAGGATCCAGGTTCTTGGTAACATATCTCTTTTACAGATGTATGTTGGCTTCATTTTACAGGAAGTGGTTGACTCGATGATGAGTACAAGTCAATAAATAGACATTACGGTTGTAGTCAGTGGTAGACTTTATACAGTGACGACACAAGTATAAATATATCACAATACAACTGCTAAAACAGAGTGTAGAGCGTATAGCATTCAGTAAACAGCAGTCGGCATGGGTAAAGCTATACAGCATTCAAGCAGCATAGAAATCGCATCCAACCCCAGCAGAGTCAGAAAAGACAGCACGTGCACACTCCAACAGAAACGGGTGGCTAGCTAGCCGAGTGAGCTAATCTAGCTAGCTACATGTTTTAAAGTTTCTTTTTGTTGATGTTATATAGTAATATGTATAAGTACACATGTACAAACACTCAGGATAATGTGCAAGAGACATTTAGTTGCCAGACGTGTGAACTGACACGTCTGGCAACTAAATGTCTCTTGCACATTATCCTGAGTGTAATGTATTATTCATTCATTCATTCATTCATTCATTTTCAAATGTATTTTTCAAAGATGTAGAACATTTTCAGATTTGTAGCCTTTATTTTTAGACGTTGCTATAATTTCTCAAGTAGTTCTCTTTTTTTTCACCAGAAGACTTGCTAATTGAGTCATTTCCACAGATAAACACATTATTTTCACTTATTTGTTTGTTTGCTTAAAAGTGATAAAATAAAATAAAAAATAACTGTTATAAATGAAGTTTTATCGTTACCATGTACATAACAACTGTTGGAGCCTGTTCCAGCATGTTCTGGGCCATGGTAGGCAGAAAGTCCTCTGTCGTTCTCTTTACCATACGCCACACTTGTGGTCCCGTAACCAAATGTTGACACATCTGGTCTGGTCGTCTGTGTAGAATGCGGTGTGAACAGTGTGAAAACTCCTGGTTCACAAACTAGTGTTAATTGTGTTGTAGGCATCTGTCCTGTGAGGGAACCGCATCCTTTTCTCAGCAAAGCCAAAGACTTCAGGGTGAGTACAGTGTGTGTGTGTGTGTGTGTGTGTGTGTGTGTGTGTGTGTGTGTGTGTGTGTGTGTGTGTGTGTGTGTGTGTGTGTGTAAATAGAGATAGAGCTAAATGAGTATAATAATGTGCACCACTAAAAGCTAAATTGTGTGTGTTTGTGTTGTGTGTAGACCATTATAGACACTCCTCCACGACTGCCAAAGCGGCCCCCAGGTAATCAGCACAGCTGCGGTCATTACTGTAGACGTTACTGTGGAAATGCATGAAAAATAACATGTTCATAGAACTGACCTCCTTTCACACAGGAAGCGCAGCACCAATTGTCAACCGTGACCTAAAGCCAGGGAGACAGGGGAAGGTCACTTCAGGTCTCTCTCTCTCTCTCTCTCTCTCTCTCTCTCTCTCTCTCTCTCTCTCTCTCTCTCTTTCTCTCCCCACATACACTGTATATAAAAAGCACAATATATATATAAAAACATATTAAAAATGAATCAATTAATAAGTATGACTAATTATTACTTTTTATAACCTTTGCAGAGCGAAGATCGAAGACTTTAGGCTCAAATGAAACGGTAAACAACATTTCTTTTTAAAAACATTTATTATGCATATGACTTCTTACTTATTCTTACTTATTTAAAACTAAATTTATTTTTTCCAGACTACAAAAATCCCACAGAGGTAATGACTACGATGTTGGATATTACATTCAAGCTGCCAAGAGTAAAACTATATATCAAATTAAATAAAATAAATAAACTATATATCAAATAAACTATATATCAAATTCACAGAGGATTCATATAAAGGCACACACACACACACACACACACACACACACACACACACACATGTTTGTCTTACTATCCTTGTGAGGACCTCCCATTAACATAATTAACACACCTAAACAAAAACAATCATTTTTAGCTTTTCTTTTCTTTTCTTTTTTAAATAAAAGTGGTCATTTGTCATGACCAGTCAAATGTCCCCACAAAACTGTCGGATACTGGGGACATTTGGTGGCTCTTCACCAAGAGATACACACATGTCCACAACTACTACTACAGCACACTTACTTTGCGGACGTAAGTGAATACACACAGACACATAAGGCAGCTTCACATTTAGCAAATACATTTAAGATTTAGGCCAGAATACCACAATTACCACAACTACCCTGTAGTGTAATTCTGTATAAAAGTGAGTATATATACATATAAGTTTCAGCTGTACTGTCCACAATAACATATGCGAGCTGTGAGCTATATACAGTGTGTGTTTCCATTCTAGGCCAGTGAGATCACTTCCACGTGACTGTTTTGATCACAGTGACAATGCTCCTCCGTCCAGATCTCCACCCTGTGCGCCAGTGCGCACACCACACATAAACACACGCACTGCCGCAGAGTGAGTACACACACACACAAACTCATTTACAGACTAATACACACTTTACTTAGCCTTCATGCATACATAACACGTGCATACACACACTGTAAATTAGGCTAAATAAGTCACACAGTTAAACATGTAGGACACAAATAAATACACACACACTCACACACACACACACTCATTAATAGATACACTTTATGTACACTGTAAGCAAACACACATATTAAGTCCACACTAGCACACAAGCAAACATATCTACATCTTCAATGTTCATTTAGCCTGACAAACAAACACACATACAATCTGGTACACGCATGTACAGTATAAACACAAACACACACACACACACATACCAGAAACACAAACAATTAATAATTCACTGAACCCCACACATTCTAAACACATAGTAACAGTCATGTTGTGTTTATTGTTAAGCAGTGGTGCGAGTCTTTCAGAGAGCGAGAGCGTAAGCGTGAGTCACCTTTGTCACTTTCACCCATCTATAAATATTCAGTTCTGTTCAGTGTATAATAAAGTGTTTTATGTCTCACAGCCTAGTAACAGCAGATTAACAGGTGAGTCCTGATTCACTTTTCACTCTTCTTCATTTGTCAGCCTTTTTATTAACCCTGCCCCCTTCACAGGTATCCGAAGTGGCTCCAGTCACCGACACTCGCTGGATCTGGAGACACATGAACAGGAGAGAAGGTACTAATAAGTGTGATCCTGATTCACCTAGACATGAATGTTGTATGAAATGATACACATAATCGGTGTAATTTAAGTTGCACTATGGTACACCAACACAAGCTGTTTTAATACCGCTCTTATGCAATCTTACACACACTCTCACCTATCTATAGTGCAGCGTATTTGTATTTAACGATGTATCTAACACTCTGTCTCTCCCCCAAAGATATTTGACAAAAGGGAACCCTGGAATAGGTGAGTGTGTTTGGACTACACTCTGGAGGAGTATCTGTGGTGTGTTGTTTTGTTTTGTCTGTTCATCGTGCCGTGTTGTCGTTGTTTATAGATTCAAGCAGACAGATGCACCATGAGTGGCCGCAAGTTAAAGCAGACACGGAGCAGGCCAGCTACACAGGACACAGCAAACCAGTAGAGGTAACACACACATAGCACACAGTTTCATGCAGCTCTGCAAAGATGATTGCTCTCACTAATAAAGTGCACAGTAAAAGTCATTGTAAGTGCACTAGATCCCTCACAGAAATGTGTGAAATATTGCACACCATGGATTGAATACAGCGTGTGTTTTTTTTATTTTCATAAGAAATGATACAGTGTTTCTGATTCAGGTATCTGCTGAGCAGGAATGGTATGTAGGAAGCTTTAGTAGAGTGGAAGCAGAACATGCACTTCATCTGGTCAACCAGGTAAGCCCTCAACCCACACACACCCACACACACTTATAGTACTGCATTACTACTGCTGTGGGATGTTTAAAAAAAATAGATCTCTATATTAGATAGCAGATGAATGATGATTGATCTTCCATTTGACCAGTAGAGTGTTTACCCACCGCGCTGGGGTGGGTGTACTGGCTTATTGACATTATTTATTAACCTGCAACCCAGACACATAGAAAGAATCAACCGTGAAGCGAGCTTATCCAAGCGGTGCTCAAAAACAAAAGAAAACAAAAGAAAAGAAACAAAATGTTTGCCAAAGCTTACAACATCCCTGAACGTGGAGGATATAATTAAGGATTTTGCTGAAGCCAAAACCAGAAAGGTTTAATTCAGCTAAAAAAACTAGCTTTTTGAATATGCAAGACAAAAAGAACAGCCTTGCTTATAATACCAAAAAAAGACCTTTACTATCTTACACCTGAAAGGATTCTGTATCAATTTTATTAAGCCAGTGGACATTTTTTTAATTTTCTTAAAACAACTATTTTTGTCTTATACCTAACAATTTTGAGTGCTGTTACTCAGTTCAAAGTAAAATATATTTGGTTTATATTTGTCTCGCTTATTTCCATATACTCAATATAACGCAAAGGTTAAATCTTAGGCAATGTACGGGGTGTGTGGGCCCCAGGTCCTGACTTTGCTTGGGGCCCCCAAAATGGTAAACACGCCCCTGCATTTGACCACCATAATGGATCTTTACTTATATTTCTGTACAGAAGTAACTTAAATCTTTGTTCAAAAAGGTGACACAAGCAAACTTGTATCAGCGCACATCATCACTAGAGTATACATCACAGCTAGTTTTATTAGTGTCGCTACTCGATCCGTACAGCAATAGAATCGGTTCCGCATATGTGCGAAATGATGTTACTTCCTGTCATCGCCGACGGCAGTTTTAGATATTAACGCTATCCTTACCATTTGCAACTATTATTTGTCTGCCTTTCAACAATTATTCAACAATATATTCAACAATATTGTTCGTTTAATGTCTGTTTTGTGTGCAAGTTTTCTTACTCTCGCAAGTTTTTATGGTATTGTTGTCCTAAGCAATCACTAAAATAATATATAAAATGTTTATGGTTATATGTGACACAAAATAAAACTGCCCTCAAAAGGGTCATGTGTGATGAATTCCCTGAGGCAAAGGATTACTTTATGTTTATTTTTCAATGTCAAGAGGACATGGAAACATTTTTGTCCTACTGCATTGATGAAAAAGGCTTGAAGTTCAATGCCATGTTCCGTGAGTGAGTGAGTGAATGAGTGAATGAGTGAGGAAACAAATTCATTTATGAATAAATCAGTTGAATAAATCAGTATTGTCCTGTGTTTTTGTAAATGTAAACACACACATCTGTATTTCCCAAATTATGTGTAACATCGGTAAACTATAGTTTAATTTTACTACATTTTCTCAAACATTTTATTTTGCGTCACATATTAACCTTAAAAATTTTATATATTATTTTAGTGGTTGTTTAGGACAACAATACCATAAAAACAATTTAGAGTAAGCAAACTTGCACACAAAACAGACATTAAAGGAGCAATATTATTAATTGTTGAAAGGCAGACAATTAATAGTTAAAAATAATAAGACTTGCTAATAAAGTGCTATGACAATGGTAAGGATCGCGTTAATATCCGAAACTGCTTTCGGTGATGACAGGAAATGACGTCATTTCGCACATGCTCGGAACCGATCGTGTTGCTGTACGGATCGAGTAGCGACAATTAGCATTGAAACTATAACGGTGCAAAAATCGTCTAACTTAATTTTTAATTCTTTTAATAACAGTTTTCTTTTTAAGAGCATACAAGAAGCACATTTCTTCATATTCCATTGCATCCTGTGCTCTTTGTTGACAGGAGGGAGCTTTTCTAGTGCGTGACTGCTCCAAGAACACTAAACAGTTGCCCTACGTCCTGGCCATATTTTATGACAACCGAGTCTTTAATGTGCAGATTCGTTTTTGTATGGAGACCAACAAGTACACACTTGGAACCAGAATCAAGACTGATGATGTAAGTAACACTGTGGTGGAAGGTTTCCTAATCATGCACACCATGGCATTATGTGTAGAGCGTGTTTGTTTACTTAGCTGCATCCTAAACCACCATGCTTGCACCAGGGGATTTTATTCACTGATCATGTTGAATTACGATAACGTTACTCAGTTTTAACACATGTACACATTTCAATTCCGTTTGAGGTCGATCCTGTCATGTCATATTGCGATGTAAGTGCTTCTCTTGTCTTCCAGGCTTTTGACTCAGTGGCGGAGATCATCAAGTTCCACTCCATATTTCCCATCTTGCTCATCGATGGACGAAACCCGTCAGCTGTGTCCGCTCACAACAGACAGTGTGTCCTCATGTATCCCGTCACATTAGAGGACATGAGGCGACTGCTGAGCTAAACAATAGATGACAAAACATAATGCCATCCTGAGGAACAAATATGCTCCCTCTGTATGAAATACAATAAAAAAACCAAACACACTCACCTGCACACAAAATATAAATATTATAAAATTATATAATACAGTATAATGTAGTGAAAGTTAAGCAAAGAGTGAAAGGTTTCTAGAGAAACAAGCAGTGCTTCTAGTATGAAATACTTTTCTTTTCTAATTATATAAAAGTTTTAGAACTTTATAATCATGACTTGTATGTACAGTAAGCAATATTGATTAGAAAGGATGATTAAGAGACACTGATGATTAGTTTGCTGCTCTCATTTTTATAAGAAAACGTTCCTGTCAGAGTTTCAAGGGCGAGGACTCATTTCATGAGTCTATAGAACAAAACATTCCACGGTAAAAATGATCTGAAAGACATGTTTTGTATATTAAGGCTGTGCCGAGGTTAGAAAATGAAGGACAAAAGCAGAAGGAGAACTTTGAGGAAAAAGAGAACTGTGTAATCAGTCAAAAAAATAGGCAACTTTTCAAAAGGAAGTGGATCCATCGGTGCACACTTAAGACACTCACTGAGGAGGAGGAGGATGACTCAAAGATCATAACAAGTTTAACAGTTTAATTGATACTAGTGGTTGTCGAGTATCAAAATCAACACCCCTTTCATAACTCCTGAACTTCACCAAGTTTCATGATGTGTTTTTGGACAAATGAACATGTCTGGTAAGAAAGTAGACTATTTACAAGGATAAATATATACACTGTAGTAGATATACATCTTCCAAGCAGCAGAATATTTATGGTTAAGTCCTGCTAGCCTCAGCTTCAGATTTAGCCACAGATAGAACTGAAAATACAATGATAAGCCAAATATAAAACAAAAACTACCGAAGCCCTTCTAAAATGACATTCAAACGTTCTACCTGGTGGAGTAGACCAAGATACTTCTACATTAATAACACTGAGAGGTGAATAAAATTAATAATCTTGTTACAATGGCATCTGTCAATGGGTGGAATATATTAGGCAGCAAGTGAACAGTCATTGCCTGAAGTTATTGTGTCGGAAGCAGGAAAAATAGGTAGGAAATAGTGTAGGAAACTGAGTCACTTTGAAAAATGGGTCTGACAAATGGGTCAGAGCATCTTTAAAACAGCAGGTCTTCTGGGGTGTTCCCTGTATGCAGTGTATAGTATATACCGGAACTTGTCCAAGGTAGGGCAACCAGTGTACAAGTAACTGGGTCAGAAAGATATCAGTATACACTGTCCACCACACCAAACTTAAAGGATCTGCTGCTACTGCCTTGGTAACAGATACCACACCATACCCACCCTTCAAAGTCCACGCCTTGATGGGTCAGAGTGATTTTGGTGTCACAAGGGGGAGCTAAAAAATCAGGCAGGTCTTTTAATGTTAGGGATAATCAATGTAAAACCGTGCATGACTTTTGTTGTTTTCTATCCAGACCAAGACATCAAAGTACCCGAGTGCTGAAATTTTGGCAACAGGTTTTGTGTTTATAAAAAAAAAGCACTTTTAAAAAGCCATAATACCATATTGTTCTACGCATGTGATCGTTTTGTACAATTTTATACATTCACACACCGAACAATAGAACATTTTTACTTTTTTCAGTAATAGCCTCAGACATTTGTCGTCATGTCTACAAAAAGCAGGTATTTTTCAATGTGGTTAGTAAAGTACGTGCTCGGTTTTCACAATTTCAAGTCAGAATCTTTATGGAGTTTGTGTACAATTTGTGGAATATAAAAGCATACACTGTATATACATTTTCACAGAAATGTGGTGTTTTCTTGGTAATTTCCATAATTTAAATCATGGTTTTATATTAGTTTACAAAACATTTATAAAACTGCTACATGGTTTCTGGTGTATTTTTCAATAAAACAGTGTTTTACAGTGTTAAGTTGTATCTTTTTAACTTCATATTTATATGATAACATAATGGAAATAGGAAAATAACAAAATGAGAGATTATAGATTTCATCTGTTTTCAAATCTTATACATTTTCTTTGAATGAATTAGGATAAAAACGTGCTGTTTTTCACAAAAAAAATCATGTACTGTAATTGTCTTAACATGGAAGTCAGTTGTTTTACTGCCCTTCTGCATTTGGGCTTTGGTCACACCGATCTTTTCTTTTCTTGCCATATATAACATCTATGTCGTAAGCGACTGACCCTCTTGCACAACAAAGATCTGCGATGAACAATTATATTGTATTTTGTCAGGTTCATCTGTATTAATGCATCATCTCCAACAAACAATTCTGCTTCTTTACTGTCCATTGCTTGTTCATCCAGAGCTACTGAAAAATTTGAACCTGCATACAAAAATATCTACAAAAGATTATCTTAAGTTATGAATCTAGCTGCCTCACCTGATGGATTATCAGATAATCAGATAACCACTTACTTTGTGTAGATGTTGGCCCAAACACTCCAACCTTGGTCTGTTCGTTTGAGTTGCTTCATTCTGTGACTGCTTGGTAAAGGTCGAGGTTAAAGCTTTCTGACACAAGGAGGTCTTCAAGAAAGAATCGCTGTTTTTTTTTTTGTCTTCGATTTAGCATTTTATTCCTTGCAGCTGAATTTGTGACTTTAAAGGCAGGGTCTCCAATTTTTGAAAGCCGACATGTCGACATTTGAAATCGACAAAACAAACACAACCCTAAGCTAAATGGGTCCCACCCCTGTATTGATAGCTCCGCCCACACATACATACGTAACCCAGGCAACTAATAGAAAGAAATGTGTCCATCATAGCTGAAGGGAAGAACAACACGATTGCTGATAAACAAACAAGCAAAAATGACACACAAGCATAATCATGTAAAGGACAAAGGCATATATTAGTTCTGTGAAACAAAGCAAAACCAACGTTACTCACCTATCGAGAAGGAAAAAAGCGCCTCGGCGTCTTAAGTAAAGTAAGTAAAGTAAGTCAAGTCAATAACTCCAGAGCTAAATGCTGTTACTAGCAAAATGTGGTTGTAGCTGCCTCTCTACATTACTACGATAAAAAGAGGTGTAGTAACAGTGTTTAGCTCAGGAGTTATTGACTCAGGAAACTCCAATCTGTAAATATGTGGCCTTCTTCCTGCTCCTTCAGTTCTCTCCAGCGGTGGAAAGCTGATCCTATATCAACACGTTCTACTTCTTGCCTTAATGTAAGCCTTTCTTCGCTTTCTTTCTTTGTTTTTATCCTCCATGTCAATGTTAAAACCACTTTCTGCTAATATCACACATGCGCACTGAACACTCTCTCACAAGCCCCGCCCCTTTCTGCTCATTGGCTACACGTTTGTTTTGATTTTTGTTTTGATTTTTTTTTGTTTAATATTCGGCCTGACTCAGTTTTCTGAAGCATTTCTCAAAAATCGGAGACCCTGCCTTTAATACGAGGGCTCTCTATAGTATGATTGAATTCCAATACCTGATTCTTCAGAGAAAATAGCTAAAACAGAGAAAAAATAACTGCAATGGAAGTGCTGACAGGAGCTTACTGTTTTGTGCACAACGAACATTAAATGTGTACAAATTCGTTAGCACTGGCAATTGGCTTTAGTAAGAGAAATAAAACAATGTGATGGGAAAACAGACAGCGCTTTTCAAAGTCTTCTATAAATTTAAGAGCAAGTAATAACATTTATTGATAATTTAAAAAAATAAAACAAACAAACAAACAAACAAAAAACTTTTTAAACCAAACAAAAACCCAAAGGCAATGAAAATACACTTGAGTACTTGAAAATAATTGTAATGTCAAATAAATGTCCACAAATAAACAATATAAAATTCAAAAACAAACTACATACATTTGTGGTCTAGATATTGACCAGGACGTTGTGGAAATGTTCCGAGATGCGGTTTATAGTCGTATAGTGTAATAAATGAATTTCAGTGGATAAAACTTTCACTGCATCTCAAACAGGTTTAAACAATCAGTGGTTTCAGTGCTGTAGTGTGTTCTAATCTGTGGAACAGACTAGAAGAACATTATACATTGACTGATGAATCTAAAATGGATATAAATGTATGTCAGAATTTATAGTGAATTTAATAACATCCAAACATGTTAAGAAGTTCCTATAAGCTTTGACATCATGTCGGCCATCAGTTCAACTGGTGACCTGTAACACTTCGATATTAAATGTTGGCACATTACACGAGTTCAGACTTCTCACATACATAAAGCATTTAGAGAGCCTTCAAACTCTATGATGGAATAAATTAAAAATAAAATTTTAAAATTTTAAAAAATTAAATAACGCTTCTGTGGTTAATATTCAAATATACGACAGAAATATCTGACAGTGACGTTGGAAATGTTGATTTCTTGGGTCAGATGTACAAAAAAAAAGTTTCTTTATACAAATATGAATTTCTTTATATACAATCATTAAAGCTTTTCCTGTACACGTATTAACAATTTACTCAAGATTTACTCCCGATTAGGAATTTGGATCCCTCGAAGAGAAGTACTACTACTACGTAACGTTTAATTGACATAGAGTTCCAAAACACCGGTACTTGAAACACTGTAAAAATACTGTTTTTAAAAAAAAGAAAGTCTTTCGTTCCATTCCAATACTGTTTTTAGCAAACCGCCTTAGAGCCTGATGTCCCAAACAGCTACATCCTACTGTACCAAATGCAGCATCTATCTAGCTCGTAAAGAAGCTAGCTTAAGAACTACCAAAGGTGTACAGATGGAGGAGAAACACTGTTTCTTAGAAACAGATTGTCAGAGCACGGTGTTTTCACAGACACCTTTCAGAAGAAGCTCGGTGACCTGATACTCCTGTCCCTGGATTTTCTTCAGTGTCATTTTAAACGCAGGACATGTCCTCACAGGGGTGGACAGGATGGCTCCATCCTGATTAGAGAGGACAGGAGGTTTTCTACAGTGCTGGTTAGTTGAAGTCTGACCTTCTATACTGGCCATCTGGACTAGCAGATTTGGATGGTTCAGAACCACCACAGGTTGATTTGGTCCTGGATATTTGACTAGTTGATCATCTTTTAGCGGCACCAAGCAAATGCTTTCCATCGTACCTTTCCCCGACAACTGTTGGTCTTTAGAGGACTTGTGTTTCTTAGCTCTATTCTTTTCTTTTTTAGCTTTCTTGGGTTTGGGGGGTAGATTAATGCATACTAGTTCTATCTTTTCATCTTGGGCAGTACTAGTTTCTCTTTTTCTCTTTAAGACCAGCTTAATTGTCTTTTCCTGTAGGTTTTGCTGGTCTGACATGCAGCAGATGACGGGACGCGCCGTTATACTTTCTTCGCTGTCTCGTTTCTCTTTATTTGCAGATTCTGAAAGGGAAAATATCTCCAAGCTTGGCATTCTGATCAAAGTTACTATAGGATTCATTTTCGAAGCGAAAGGATCATCACTCTGTGCAAGCGAGCTCTTCTCCGATTCCGACTTTGTTGTCTCTATTTTTTCAGGCTGCATGGATTGATCACTCTGGCTTCCTGATGAACTTTTCTTATTGGATGGTGGATCTGTCTGTAGAGCATCGGTGGAAGATCTACAGAGTTCTGATGAAATCTTGTCCTCGTCATTTTCATATGTTTTCTCTGCCGTGGTGTCTAGCTTTTCTTTCATTATATCCTCAGATGCCTTGGGTTCTTCTAAAATTTCAACCTTTTTCTCAGTAAGCTGACGGTCAGTCAACAGTCTGGCTTCATCTTCTGTTTTCAGGTTAGGTCTACAGACTTTTGGGTTGTCAGTGTTGTTTGGGCTTTCTTTTGATTCGGAAACTATGGATATCTGAGCCTCTCCTTCTATTGTGTGAATGTGGCTTGGAGAATCTTGAGAAATTGGGCACAGTGAAAAAACAGAAGAAATCACAGGGAGTCCTTGATAACTCAATTCTGCATCCTCCTGTTTGTTTGTTGGTGGTTGGGCAGCTCTGAGCTCGTACTGAAGACCTTTAGTTGTACTGTTCTTGTTAACTCCATTTGTAGAAAGGGTTTTGTTTGGGCAGTGCATATGAGACAATGGCTTAGCCGATTCTGCCGCAACATTTTTTTGTCTGGCACATGGTTGTTGCATAAACTTGTTTGATTCTGGAGAGTTAGACACTACTGACTTGGAGACTGTGTGGAACCATTTATTTGACGTTCCTGGTGCCTGTGTCCCATTTTTCCTTGAACAAAGCAGTTTCTCATTCACCTCGGTTTCATTTTTGATATTTCCTTTGTCATCTGATAAAAGTTTCTTTAGATGTGATCGCTGAACTAAATGCTGAGGAATGGCATTTGCCTTTGGGGTATTGATTTGCTGGTCCATGTTCACTGGTTGATTATCATCTGTAGCGACTCTACATTTAAATGACAATCTGCTCGTTGTTGAAGTTACAGTAGTACTTTTCAAGTCCCTCGGTTGAGGTCCAGGAAGCTGCTGTGGCACTAACCGAAGCTCCAGTTCATGTGTACCATTAATGTTTTTCACCTCCACCAATTCAACAAGGCATCCAGCAGGGATGGTAATCTCTTCGGGACATGATACTGTTAAGGGTTTGTTGTGTTGTATGGGCTGGTTTAAAGGTGCTAGCAATTCTACTTGAACATTGGACTGGGGCGGGTTTCTGTCTTCTGGACCTGATACAATCAAGGGTCTGCTGTGTTGGCTTAAGGGTGATAAATATCCCACTTGTCCACTTGACTTTGTACTTGACTCAACAGTCATAGGTGGTGTCCTCACAAAGATATTAGGTCTTGCCTTTCGTTGACTATTTTTTCCTGGTGTCTGAGCAACAGGTTTTATGGATGGCATTCCTTGTCTGAATCGCTCGGTGGGATTAGTTGAAGATGGAACAGACCGTTGCGCCACATGTGCCACTTGAATATTTTGTACAGCTCCAGAAATAACTGCCTTTTGTGCTACTGGAGCTTCGCATTGGTTGCTGACAAGTGTCTTCAGATGGTTATTATTACTGACTGGAATTCCAACTTGTAATTTTGGCATTGTTTTGAAAACAGTGGTCGTCTTCTCTGTGGTACCTACGACTTGGCTCTGAAGTGGTGGCTTTTGCTGAACTGAACGATCTCCAGATATGCCAATATGAACTCTGGGAAGTGTACTTGTTACAGCAGTCTTTTCCAAGGATGTTTTTTCGCTCCGTTTTTTAACATATTCTATTGCTTCTTTAGCAGTGATGTTTGGTGGATTGATGATTCCTTGTGTAACTTTACCCACAGTTTGGGTACTACTGGGCACAACAAAGGGTTGAGGCTTAATAATGGGTGGATTGGAACTTGTACTTGTAACACGATATGGTGCAATAGGTCTTGTTTGATTAGCACTAGGAAGTAGACCGGACACATTTCTGGCTGAATGGCTCACAACCGTTATATCATGTGAAGGTCCACCCAGAGTTCTTGGTGCAAGTTGGCCAATCCCTTTAGTCCCTTCAACTTTTTTAGTACATTCAGTTGTCAAGATTCCATCTGCAGGCTTCCCATGGATCCTCTGAATGTGTTTTACCATGTAGTCCCTCCTGACTGCTCCGTATGAGCAAAAATTGCATTTGTAAGGAAACGAGCCTTTGTGTTTAACAAGATGTCGTTGAGATTCAACTCTTGAGTAGGAGATGTGGTTGCAGATAGTACAGGAAAAGGTCACTTCCTCATGTTGAGCAACGTGCCTCTCAAATAGAGCAGTGTCTTTGGTTGAAAAGCGGCATTTTTCACAACACAGACGCCCATTGAGGATTCTCGGTACCTCTTTTGCCTCTTTTGTCTTTTCAAGAAACAAGATAAAATTTTGTTGCAAGCTGTTTGAATTCATGGTTGCAGCTGTGTGTTATTTAGCAAAAGCCAAAATACTCTTATCAGTACGCTTAAGGATGATGAATAATCCATTTGTGAGAGTAAAAGGTGGTAATGGACCTAAACAACGAGACAAAAGTGAAAATACACCATTATTAGATCATTGTGTAACACAATTAAAATAAATATATATTTAATAACCGTCACACACATATGTGGGCTTAAACTAACTGTTGCCACAAAGTTGGACCTATAATTATATCCACCTTATATTTAGCATTACAAATGCCCTGCTTAAGGGTTTTTAATGTGAGACTACTATTTCCGTCCATTTCAGCAAACTACTTTGTATTCATTACAGCATTGACTGACTGTCATTTAGACTCTCATACTTAATGCTAATATGGACACATGGAAGACTAGATTTTATAATGCCTTACAAGTTTTCCAGAAACAAATGGTATCTCAGAGCAGCGTTTGACCATGAACTGCGTATCGGAGCCGAACGTGTATGTGGATGTAACGAACAGCTGAGTCACTGGCTATTTTCAAGCGGCGGTTGAAGACCTACTTATTCAGGAAACACTTCAACTAGCACTTCTTTCCTTATCTTTTGCATTTAAAAACACACAACCTTTGACATTTTTTCATTGGAACTTTGAACAAAGGTTTTAAACTCATGGCATCTTAAGTATGTAACCTAGTGAACCGGCATTAATGTATTCAACGTTAAAGATTTAAGCACTTATGTACGTCACTCTGGATAAGGGCGTCTGCCAAATGCTGTAAATCTAAATGTAATATTCCCTTTGGTTGTAAGCCTTGTACCTAAAGAAAACCTAAAGCAACTCTACATTTGCTCTTTTCACCTGTACAGAAGACCAGTGTAGGAGGAGCATATCCAGACAATTGTTTAACGCACAATGAAAACTCCAAGATGGAGGTGTATCACAAGGATGTTAAATTTTGTGTGAAAACCGTAGTGATATTGAGATAGCTCAGTGGTTTTGAGTGTAGGACTAAATATCAGCTGATGCTGACAAGGCATGAAAATGACACTTATTCACAAAGCCAGGTACAGTATAAGAATTCATGAAGGTACTGGAGGAACATGAGCAGCCTGACCTCATCCCCACTGAACACCTTTGAGATGCAGTTAAATCTTGACTTGGCAATAATTTCTTTTCGGATTCATAGAATTTTAAAGACATCTCCTGTGCACAGCTTAATTCTGATCACCCCACAGATTGTTTTTATTGAAATCAGCTATGGGTTTCTGGCTAGGACATGTAAAATCATTGATCTTATTTCAGTTAAGCTGTTCCTTTGCAGATGTATGCATTGGGTCATCGTCATGCTGAAAGGTAAAAACACGATGCCCTAAAACAGATGTTCTCTAACTGGGGTCGCAACCGCATGTGAGGCCGCAAAATGATTCCAAGGGGCTGAGAGATTATTTATTGAACCAGACATACAGTACCTAACTGGTCACATTTTGCCACATGGCTTAGTTGAGCTCGGATGTTTTTTGTGATTTCCGTCTAGCCGCTCTACCCCATAGCCCAGACAAGAGAACATCAGTACTTGTCAAATATTCCTGCAGCCCCTTTAATGTTGCTGCATGTGGGAGTCTTTTGACACCCTCCTTTGTAAGTTTTTGTCTTATACTTTTATACATTTTAAGCGGTCTTATTCTTGGTGATGTCACTGTGGTGCTTCATGATGGCTTTGCAGTGTTTTCAGACATCTAACATCTAAGAACACACCTAAGCAACCAGGTTAATGTAACTTTTCCTACTTTGACCTAAAATGTTTGATTGTTTTCGACTTCATTTTTAGATGATGTAATTTCACAATGAC
The DNA here is from genome assembly GCF_022655615.1 of Tachysurus fulvidraco. NCBI lineage: Eukaryota > Metazoa > Chordata > Actinopteri > Siluriformes > Bagridae > Tachysurus > Tachysurus fulvidraco. The sequence goes on from NC_062532.1 coordinate 6,581,931, forward strand.
TGTGGAATAACAATGACAAAACCTGCCATATTAATAATAGTTTGTAGACATTTTAAAGCTATTGTATATTAAACAGAACCAAAAGTCTCAGTTTCTACATTCATTAAATTGTACATGTTTATTTATGTCACTTTCTTGGATGGATATCATAAGGAAATTTCCAAAATGTTGAAAACATTTAAACTGAATGCAAGTTATCTTTCAAAAGTCATAATATATTTCCCAATATCCAAATTGTCAAAATTTCTTTTACACACACTTCTTATGAATGAGTTCAATGCACAGTTTAAATGTTAAATGTGTATCTCTCTCTCATATATATATAAATATATATATTTTGTGTGCTGTTCAGAGACTTATCTTCATGCCTCCACCCACCACCAAACCACCACCACCACCACCACTACCCTGGTTTCAAGGTCCCTGCTTGTCTTGTTTTTGTCTACTCTCCAGTTCTGCACTCTTCCTAGCATTACAACGCTTTGCCTGTCTGGTGGAATTTGCATCACTGAAATACACTGTGTTTGACATGATCATTCTGGTACTTTGTGTAAGGGCTATTATCACCCAAAACGTTACAGTGTTTATAAAGCCCTTTATAAAGCGGTTAAATCATTTAGTTTGAGATTTGAGGACTTTATGTTAATTATACCTTCAATCAAGACCAGTAGACAAGTGAATTACAACAGCGAAGCACAATAATTATCAGGACCAGGGGGTTGGGCGAATCTAGCAAAAATATATCACAAAGTTTTCAGGTTGGATCACAATACATCATATACTGTAACCAGGATTATCTCAAGCTACTGAACAGAGCAAACAAACTACCTCTTGCTTAAACAAGGAAGTTTTTAAAATAAAACAAAAAAACAAAAGAAAAAAAAGAATAAATTGAGACCACTAAAGCCTAAGCACATTTTCAGGCAAAATTTTAATAAAGTGCACATAATAAAAACAGAAAAATCCTAAACTTGTAGTGCCTTGTAGTTTGCTCACTCTATGGGATACATTATTGGTGGTTTATTGAATACTGCCATTTTCTCAACATGCTAAGTATGCCTTCGTGTGTATAAACTATATACTGTTGGCCAAGTTTCCGTTTTAGAAGTGATTGTGTCAACAGAGTGAGGTCAGATGTGTTAAATTGGGCCAACGGAGATGCATCTTCTTTCCTGCGGGTCTCGTTCAATATCAGCATAAACAACCTATTTTACTTACAGCCCTGTTACTAAAAAGAAATCACACCCACTGATGTTGGAAGTCAAAGTGCCACATTAGACACTGTTGATTAACACTCATGCATTCGTGCAAATCCAATCGTTCAACAAATTATACACAAGGTTATTTATTATCCGTTGCGAAAATAGACAAGAAACTCACTTAAAAAAAAAAAAGTTGATAAATATATTTGAACACGTTGGCATCGACTTGAGAGGAATTAATAATAAGGAGGTTTTCAACTCAATTTTGTTGAAGAGCAAGAGTGTGAATGGGCACCAAACTTGATACGACTAAGACCATTTGAAGTGGTTATGTTTTGTTTTGATGCTTACCTCTTCTTACGAGTGCCACTGGACTGAAGTGAGAAATACAACTATTTTTGTGATGCAGATATTTGTAAAGGCTTTCTTCTTGTCCGGTATATATTTTAAACAAGATGTGTGTTTTTTTTTTTTTAAATAATTCTCTCTGGCTAACTTCTTATCTCCAGCTCTGTAGCTGTATGGGTCCTGATAAGCTTCCTCCACCTAAATAATGTACACAAATGTAATAGGATAAGCCACAACAGACAAACTGAAACAAAAGCTATGCTTCCTGGTTACAAAACTGGATTTGATTAACTTTTTTTTGATTAGCTGTTTTTTTTTTAGCTGTTTTATTCATACATTTATGGTCTATGCTTTAGGCTGCGTATTTTCGAATATAAACAAATGCTGTCATTATTAAACCATCCATTCAAATAGATATTATTACACTGTTAAATTAAACAAACAAACAAATAAATAAACAAGTAAATAAATAAATACATTCATTTTCTACCGCTTATCCTAACTTCTCTCAGGAGTCATCGGGCATCAAGGCAGGATACACCCTGGACGGAGTGTCAACCCATCACAGGACACACACACACACACACACACTCACTCTCTCTCTCTCATTCACTCACACATTCACACACTACGGACAATTTTCCAGAGATGCCAATTAACCTACCATGCATGTCTTTGGACCGGGGGAGGAAACCTGAGTACCCGGAGGAAACCCCCAAGGCACGAGGAGAACATGCAAACTCCACACACACAAGGCGGAGGCGGGAATCGAACCCCCAACCCTGGAGGTGTGAGGCGAACGTGCTAACAGATGCAGATGCATATATTGTAGTATTGACAGTATTATTAATATTACCAATATGATTCGTAATACAATGAATAAGCTTGGCAGTTAAACCTGGATTTAGACAACACGCTTTAAAAATCAATATTTACACGTCACAACACAGGAAACAAAACTTGCAGCGGCATGAGCGGTTGCGCGCGTGCCAAGATTTGTGTTTTGGTTGCAACACATTTCTGCAGCTCTACGTCTGTGTCACAAATGTAGGGGCGCGCGCGCGCGCAGCAAAAACACACACACACACACACACACACACTCTCTCTCTCTCTCTCTCTCTCTCTTTGTTTGCGCCAAATGCCGCCATGTCGAATTCCCTTCCCTTCCTCCCTCCCTCCCACTGCACACACTCGATGTAAAACACAAACCTTTTCCGCGTCTCCGCGCCACCGTTTAACGCCACAGGTTTAACCCGATACTCCATGGCGTCTCATAGCACGTATGAGTCCTTCCGTAACGTGTTTATTCCCGTGTGAAAGCGCATACAAGCCGTGCTCGAGTCATGCAGCGCGCGCATCCCATTGGCTGCACTATAGTGTGTGGTGCACTACAGTAGAGCTCTACACGTTCACCACAGCGTCCTGTTTAACCCTCTACATCCTGGAGCTTCCGGTCTCTCCGTCTGTCTCCTTTACACTAATCCCGTTACTTTCAGCACGTTTTCAGTCATAATGTGTGCGAGAATGGTTGTTAAATCAGACGGGAACATAAATAAACCGTGTTTGTGTCCATTTCGGTGCTGTTTTACATTCATGTCGTTAGTGACATTGACAGATGAAGAGTTATGACGACTTCCGTCATTTCCGCCACCGGGAATATTTCCGTCCTGTGGGGCTTCTAGAAACATTTTTACTGCCAGCTCTGGGTGTTGCATCGTAAAGCATATTATCAACGCAAGACTTGTGTTAACAAAAGCCATTTTTTACAGATCTGTAGCAGAATAAAATAAAATGAAATATCTTTTTAATTGGTATTGTTAGAAATTCCACATGAAGCTTGATCACCTCTGCTAGTTTACCAACATTTACATTTCCAGTGTTTAGCAGACGCCCTTATATACAGAGGGCGTCTGGATATACGTTATCTCGTTTTTTTTTATACAACTGAGTAATTGAGCTATAAGAGCCTTGCTCGGTGACCCAACAGTGCCAGCTTGGTGAACATGGGATCAAGCTCACAACCTCCTGATTGGTAGCTCAACACCTTAACCCCATAGTTTACCAATCAGAAGGTTGTGAGTTCAATCCCAGGTCCACCAAGCTTATCCAGAGTGACTTACATTATCTCGTTTTTATACAACTAAGCAATTGAGCTTTAAGGGCCTTGCTCAGGGGCCCAACAGTGCCAGCATGGTGAACCTGGGATCAAGCTCATAACCTTCTGATTGGTAGCTCAACACCTTAACCACTAGTTTACCAATCAGAAGGTTGTGAGTTCAATCCCAGGTCCACCAAGCTTATCCAGAGTGACTTACATTATCTCATTTTTATACAACTAAGCAATTGAGCTTTAAGGGCCTTGCTCAGGGGCCCAACAGTGCCAGCTTGGTGAACCTGGGATCAAACTCACATCCTCCTGATTGGTAGCCCGACAACTTCACCGCTAGGCTACCACACGACCACAACACAACGTTGTTGTAAAATAATGCCATGTCGACACGTTTTATTTTTCATGTTCCACAAGAATGAGCTCACGGACCGATGCTGTTGAAAAGGCCTAGGGTTCAGTCAGCATTCCAATTCATCAGTCAATCCACTCGAAATCTTCCACTCCAAGCGTTGCAAAGACCATGTATTCATGGAGCGTGCTTTGTTCATAGGGGCCTTGTCATGCTGAAACCTGATTGGGTGACTCAGATCCAGGAAATAAAAATTCGATAGTAAACAAAGACATTCTAAACAACAGTTTGCATAAGACCAATGGTATTCTAATCAGGTGTCCACAAACGTTTGGCCATATATCGTAACTCTGACATAAATATTTGTGATGCTATATTATATATGTTTATGTAATCAACATTTTTACTAAATCAATGTTAATTGAAGTATGGTTAGCATTAAATCACTTCCATTACACATTTCCTTTTAATCGGTTTGAATCCCTGAGTAAATTGTTACTATACAAATACATTCGTTATAATGTATTTCAAGTATATAGAATGTAATTAACATCAGAGCTTCTGTTTTATAAAAATAATAAAAATAAACATATTTTGATGAAAAGCAATAGCAAGAGTCAGTAGCTGTTGTTTCTCTTGACCAGTATTGTAACACAAAGGTAACAAAACTCAAATGCTCTCACACAAGCTGTATTTTACTTCACAACATGAGTCAAAGTGAATATAACAGCCTGTAAAACCATTGTTCATTCTGGTAGCTGTAACTGCCTCCATTGGTGCAGCACCACATTCTGCATCACTGAACATCATGCATCCCATTGGATTCCTGTATGAAAGACCAAACAACAAAAACTCAGCAACAACAAAAAAAACACGTGATGATCATGTGCCTGTTTCACGTAGCTTTTCCTCCCAATATAAATCTATTCTTATCTATTTATAAAGTTAAAGTCTCATTGAGTTCATATATGACTAAGTTATAGTTAAGAATATAATAACACGCTCCCTGATCCGCTAGCTGTCGTTTATTAATTACAATTGCTAAATCTACAGGTTAATTTATGTATGTATTGCTTTAACGTTGCCCACATATTGTTGAGGAATTGTATTGAATCGAATCGAATACAGTTGAATAGTTTTTTTGTTTTTTAACAGGCCGATGCTTCGGGTACCTAAGAGGTCCTTGGGATGCGCATTGTGCACTAGAGCGCAATGTTTTGAAACGTACTGCTGTGTAGCGCAAGAGCCGACTTTACCATATATGGACAAAGGCAAGCGTCCATCAAGACGCTGTTGCTTCCGCGTTTGTGCGATTAGGCGGAGACCAAGCGGCCGGCAGCAGGAACCGAGCTAAAGGATCCGGGCGGCTCCGTTTGTCATTCATTCGAAAAGGAATATCGCAAAAAAACAAGTGGACAAACATGGCGTACGAACTGAGTAAGTTGTAAGCTTAAACGCGCTCTGTGTTGCGTTTGATAGCCGGAAATCGTGATCCTGTGTTCGGCTGCTGCCTGGAATGACAGCGGACGTGTTCCAACTGTCACTCTGCTTCATTAACCGCCCTCATTCTATTACCGTGTATTTAAATCCATCTGCACGCGCTCACTTTTTTTTTTTTAAATACCTGGAAGCCGTTAGAACCCAACGGACGCGTTGACACTGTCGACATTTTGAACGTTAGCTTTAAAATAAACAAATATGACGAGATGGTTGTTAGCTAACCGGCTAACGGAATGTAAACATCACACACATTTTAGCAAAGCGAAACAAAAAAGCTCGTAGAAAAAAGCGAACCTCGGTGTAAGTCGACTTTTTTTTTTTTTTTTTAAAACAAACCGCTTGTTTGGACATGGTGTTTAAAGGAGTCTCCAGTGTTAGTGTAAGGATGTGACTTTAAGGCTTATTCAAGGCTTTTCAGTTTTTTTCAATTGGAAAAGCTTCATTTACGGGACAATATTTTGTCAGGTTTAAACCCAAACCAATTTATTTATTACTATCTCCCACTAACAAGGGACACAGGAGTGTACAGATTATTAAATGTCCAGAGAGACGAGATCTAGTACACGAGAAAAAAATAAAGTATAGTAAGCTAATTCTACATTATTATGTATTGTAGACTAATTCTACAATACTATGCTTTTTGTAGTGATTCATTTAACGCTGTGATTGAACACTCTGGTGTACATAAAATGTACATACTCGGGTCGATTCAAGCGGAAATAAGCTTCATAAATCAATCACGTCATTTTATACTATGATGTCGACGCGCTCGTGCATTCTGGGGGTTTTAATTGAAAATGGTTTATTAATCGTTTATTGTAGAATTAAAAAAAAGTAAGACTTTAAATTACTTCATGACAGTTTTTCTTAATGATTAAGATAACATGATATGGATATAGTCTGTTATAGTCTGGATATAGTTGTTACTGTCTGAAGAGTGTAGCAATGTTGCTAATAGCTCAGAATAACACTAGGAAAAGTGCAAAATCTGCTGAATCCTGTTTCTCACAATAGAGACTAAAACTACAATTAAAATGTGGTCAAATTTGTCACGAAATTTGTCATTTATTTTTATAAGTTATCGTTTCTATAGTAACAAGTCATTACCCAATTTAAATTTGTAATTGTTGGCAAAAAAAGGTGCATTTGTTGACATGGTGTTTAAAGGAGTCTCCAGTGGTAGTGGAAGGATGTGACTTTAAGGCTTACTCAAGGCTTTTCAGATTTCTTTAATTGGAAAAGCTTCATTTACTTCATAATTTTGTCAGGTTTAAACCCAAACCAATTAATTTACTACTATCTTACACTAACAAGGGATACAGGAGTGTACAGATTATTAAATGTCCAGAGAGACGAGATCTAGTAGTACACAAGTATACATTAGTTATACACTGTGTTTTTAAGGTCACCTTCTTGGTAATGTGCTTTAGGCAAACCTATTCAAATGAACTTGGGACGTGACTCACAAATGTGAACTAATCGTGCATTGAATAGGTGGTAGTTTGAAAGAACTAAGACCAAATTAAGCACACAAGCACGCTGTAACTAAGTATAGCTGACTAGTAAACTAGCCATGTGTTCTAGCTTGGACATAATTTCACACTAGTTACATTATCGTACGTGCCAAGTGCACACACACTACTCAGCTAAGCAGTGTAATTAGTAAACAACACGCAGAACATGCTAGGTGTTCAGAATGAGTGTTCACAATATGTAACCAAATTGGGCAATATAAGCATTCTGACTGGAACACAAGTATACATTTATTTAATTTACTAAACAAATGTGAACTAAAATACACACAGGTTCATACGCTAGCTAAAATCTCTAGGGGCAGATGAGTAGTTTTTGTAGCCGAGCATGCTAGCTGGGCATTAGGAGTTAACATGCTAGTAATGCTATATAAAATTATAAGCAGTCGTTTATATATAAGCAGTCGGTTATCTAGATGGCCATGTTAAATATCTAAACTTATGGCACTGTTTCTTACATTTGTAACCGGACATATTTGTGAGTCTCATGTTTGTTTGTCTTACAGAGCACTTGTTTGCCAGCCTTCCTCAGATGGAAAGGGGCGTGGCCAAAGTTATTGGTGGGGACCCGAAAGGGAACAACTTCCTGTACACAAATGGAAGGAGTGTCATCATCAGGAACATTGATGTAAGATTTATTCTATTCTGAATTGTTTTAGTTGCGCTTTACTTCAGCAGTTTGATGTTGTTTATTCTATCGCTGGCAAATAAACAAGAACCAGAATAATCTATTATTAATGAACAGATAGAAACTAGATGAACCTTGGCAGAGTATAGCACTAGATAGTAATGACATAGCCTTGTATCTATGTACTGTATCTTATAATGTAGAATTAGCTTACTATGCTTTTAAATGAGAGAGAAGCTGGTGGATCCAGTGATTTGGTTGCCTTTTGAGGTGCCGACGTTCTACCTCATGATCAGTTAAAGAAAGTTAATTGTAGGTAGATGTTGTGTGTGACGTACAGAAGAATTTTGATTGTAAAAATATATTGCAAAGATTAAGAGAGGGGACAGAGGGTTTTGGTTTTTGAAATGTTAGCAAAAAAACAAAAAACAGGTCCAGGTAAGACTGTAATCCATGATAGTACAGTTTACTATGTAATAATTTATATTCATTCATTAATTATTGGGTGTGTTACAGAATCCCTCTATTGCTGACATCTACACGGAACATCCACACCAGGTCAATGTTGCCAAATACTCACCAAGTGGCTTCTACATTGCCTCAGGAGGTGAACCGTTTGCTTTCTCGTGTGTGTGTGTGTGTGTGTGTATGTGTGGACAGGATGACTTCAGGTGTTTAGTGTAACTCCAGAACTCTGCATTCTGTTAGAGATTCATACACACACTGGGTGAAAGTGTACTATACCTCGACTTGGGGACTGGCTGTGTGTACTGATCATACCGATACACTATTTAGTGATCACAGTGGTGTTTGAGACAGTCCCTGTTAAGCTTGGCAGATTTTTACACACCTGCTTTAATCTGTTTTTGTGTCTGTGCATCTTAGATGTGTCAGGAAAGATACGGATTTGGGACACGACCCAGAAGGAGCACCTGCTGAAGTACGAGTATCAGCCATTTGGAGGGAGGATAAAGGACATCAGCTGGACAGAGGACAGCAAGCGTATCGTCGTGGTGGGAGAGGGACGAGAGAAGTGAGTTGTTAATCAGCCTTTATTTAAAAAAAAAACAACAGTATGCTGATGTTGATTATGTCTTGATGCATTTAATTACTCTAATGTAGTGGAATGCGTACATAAGTTATTGCTTACATTAGAACAGCTACAAACAGTCGTTTAAAGTAATGTGTGTGTGTGTGTGTGTGCATGCGCACGTGTGTAGGTTTGGTGCAGTGTTCCTGTGGGACTCAGGCTCCTCCGTGGGCGAGATCGTCGGACACAGTAAGGTCATTAACACTGTGGACTTTAAACAGACCCGGCCATACAGACTCGTCACGGGCAGCGACGATAACTGCACCACCTTCTTCGAGGGGCCGCCCTTCAAATTCAAGTGCATCATCAGTGTAAGTTCACTTCAGTTTTCATCTTGTTCAAATCAAGTCTGAAAACCACACACACACCTTTTCTTTTCACTGCACAAAAAATAAATAAATTACACCACAGTGGGCATGTGCCAAACCACTATACAAGCAGCCACTAACATGTCTCTGTGTGCTTCTGTGTGTGTCTCTGTGTGCTTCTGTGTGTGTCTCTGTGTGTCTCTGTCTGCCTGTGTGTCTGTCTGTCTGTGTGTGTCTCTGTGTGTGTGTCTTTGTCTGTCTGGCTGTATTTTTTTATGTGTGTGTATACATGTATCTATGTGTTCTTGAAAGTTTAACACTACGCTGGGAAAAAGACTACGCATGTGTTTTATATCACTTAAGTGAAATTCTTTGATTTATTTACGTTAGTCTCTCGCTATTTTATGCATACGTTCTAAAATGAACACTGGAAACCCGGATGGTCCAAATTTGTGTGAATCCTGATCAAATCGAGCAGCGTGTCATTTGGACTCGAACAAATCTGACATTGTATACAAAGGAGCTGGGATGGTTAATGTTACATATTGGTTTACATTTGCAAAGTGAATTTCTCTTTATTGTCTGTTAAAAATATACCTTTGGAACCTCTGGATGTGGAGTTCAGTACAAGCATTTTTGAAATGCTATACACAAATCCGGATATAGGCAGGTAGGCAGACTTTGGCAACAGTGGCAAGGAAAAACATCTCATGTGACACCAGGAACAAACCTTGAGAAGACTTAAAAGGCAGCTAGTCCTCTGCTGTGTGGCATCGGATGGTGTGGAGTGACACGACGATCGTCTCAGTCCTTAAGTCCACTGTTTTGCCTGTGCATTTAACAAACAAATCATCACCGTGGGTCAGATGTGCAAATACAGCCATGAGGGATACGTTTGAATGACTGCTCATAGGCAAATGCAAAAAATGTGTAGAAAAACCCTTTTTTTTCCCGAAGCACTGATATTCACACGTTGCTTCAATCTGTTTTGAACTTGTTTGCAACCTTAAAAATGTTCCGCCATATTGGATTGTTTCAAAATATACTTTTGAGCACCAATCTTAGGCTGTCAGTCCAATCAGAGCAAAACAAGTGCAGAAAGATCGCCTGGAGTCAAAAAAATGGAGCTTTTGATTCTACGTTGTGGAAAACACACCAAAAATTTTAAAATGGGTGTGGCCTTTTAAAAAAAAAAATTTTTTTTAAATTAAACTGCTAGAAGTCTTGAATGGAATGAGATTTTTACCAAATTTGGCACGCTTATGGAAAGGCCCAATCTGAAGACATCTGCAAAAAAAGTCAGGTGTTTGAACGTGGCGTTATTATAGGAAAAAATAAAAGAGAATTGGCTTTAACTACAGAACTGTCGGTCTGATTGGTTTTTAAAATTTTGCATGCAGTGTCCTTGACAGAGCTCCTCGTTCTGAACAACTTTGCCTCAAGCACCAGTGGAATTGGACAATTCAAAGTAGTCCAACATTTTATACAGAAATGTTTATGAAACCATTTAATTTGTCTGTAGAATTGAACAGAGATTGGACAATAGGTGGCGCTGTAAATTAAAAAAGGTGGGTAGCTCTTGTAGGGACGGGACCAAAAAATGCTGCCTAGGCCACTTGAGTGATATGGATTAGAGACTAGGATAGAAGGACCTGGCGCGCGCACACACACACACACACACACACACAAAAAAAAGCTGCTGTACTTGTGTTTGATTTTGTTTCTGATTTGTTTTCTCTCTCTCTCTCTCTCTCTCTCTCTCTCTCTCTCTCTCTCTCTCTCTCTCTCTCTGCAGGATCACAGCCGCTTTGTCAACTGCGTCCGTTTCTCTCCCGACGGAAACCGTTACGTTTCAGCAGGCGCAGACGGACAGGTAAATAACGCAGATGTCACCATCTTTGCCGTAATTCTCTCTAGAGCAGTGTGACCACTCGTTCCTTAGTAAAGCCGGTTTTCTTCACATACACAAGCACGGTCGCTCTACAGCGTGTTCGAACTTGCCACGGAAAGCTAAAGCTTTCACAGAGCTGAACAAAATGAGCGAAAAATGTTGGGAGAAATAAATGTCTGTAAACTGGAGAGAAATTGAAGAAAAGGTGAATTAGGTGGGGGTTTGATGTGAAAAAGAAAGGAAGTAAAAAAAAAAAAAAAATTAAGTCCAAGCATGTCACACAGGGAAAAAGTAATTATTTTAATTAATTTGATTGTTTTTTAGAGGCCCAAAGACTTCATATCTTTATTCATTGTTTTAATTTATTTGTTTGTTTGTTTGTTTGTTTACTTATTCAATTCTATATGTAAAAATGGCACTTTTTTCTTTCCCCCACTGATCGCTATAGATGCCTTAGACCTTACTCCACATTTTCCTCTCTTCCAGTCTCCACCATGTCTTATATTTCTCTCTCTCTCTCTCTCTCTCTTTCCAGATTTTCATTTATGATGGAAAGACAGCAGAGAAACTGGGATCGCTGGGAGGAGATAAAGCCCATGAGGGCGGGATTTATGCCGTATGTATCTTTTTGCTTACGTGTGTGTTTGTATGTAAATAAAAATATATATTGAATCCTTGGACGAAATTCGAAGCTTGATCAAAGAAGCTAAACGTCTCGCTGCCTTTTGCAAATTCACGGCCTGGATTTTATCTGCTGTTTTGGCTTCGGCGCATGAGTAAATGTCATTACGCAAATAAAATGGAAATAATAGGATGTGCAGCAAGTACACAAATGTAACTAAATATACGACAAATGTGCTCCTGTTCGCTGTTTATTGTAGTTGAACTACTTTCATTCATAGAACATTGTATTAGCCTTTATATTGTCACATATACATTACAGCACAGTGAAAATCTTACTTCGCATATCCCAACTTTGGAGGTTGGGGTCAGAGCATAGGGTCAGCCATGATACAGCACCACTGGAGCAGAGCTTGTTAAGGGCCCTGCTCAAGGGCCCAGCTTGGAAGTGCTGGAGCTTGAACCCTGATCTTTTGATCAGTAACCCAGAGCTTTAACCACTGAGCCAATTTTTATGCTGTAGGTTACACTATATTTCCTTTTTTTATTTCCCCAACGTAAACATTAACTTACCTCCCCTTATATCTTACACATAAACATGCCGTTATCTGATCACTAGCTGAGTCACTAAAGCCACACCCCTCAGACCTGAGCGCTTCTAACAATGATGACTCGACTCTGTAGGTGAGCTGGAGTTCAGACAGCACTCAGCTTATCTCTGCGTCCGGCGATAAGACCGTCAAACTATGGGACATGGCGAGCTGCACTGCGGTGACCACCTTTAAACTGGGCAATGAAGTTCTAGACCAGCAGCTGGGTTGCCTGTGGCAGAAAAACCACCTCCTTAGCATTTCGCTGTCCGGATACATCAACTACCTGGATAAGAACAACCCAAACCGCCCGATCCGCACCATCAAGGTGAGCATATCGAGACGGTGCTAAGAGTGTCAGGCCTCACAGCCTGTCAGACATTAATCATTGCGTTCATTTGTTTAGGGACACAGTAAATCCATTCAGTGTGTGACCGTGCATAAGGACGACGAACGGAGCATCATCTACTCCGGCAGCCATGACGGACACATCAATATCCTTTCACGCATGAAGGAACTCGTTTGTGTCAAACATTTACATGTCGTTGCCTGATTTCCTCTAACATGTCCCCAAATATGAATATATCCTTACTTCTAAGTGTGAATGTGTTTGGACTCTTAACTCTGCTATTGTGTTATAGCCAAAAGAAAACCCTCTGTATTCCTTTTTGTGTTGCTTTGTGGTGTTGAATGTTTCTAGCCGTTGTCCTCCTTAACATGTGTGTACATTACTGGGACGCTCAGAGCGGCGAGAACGACACTTTCTCAGGAAAAGGACACACCAATTCCGTGGTTAGGCTCACCGTGGACGACTCGGACCGACTGGTGAGCTGCAGCATGGACGATACGGTTCGTTTCACGGACCTGAAGAAGAAGGAGTACAGGTAAAAACACACCAAGTGTAGATCAGTCTAGCCGTCGAATTTCTGTTCCAAAAGCTGCAACAAAACACTAAAGCATGGTCGTACGTCGTAGGTACTCCAGCATAACTAGCACACATCTAGTGCAGATTTGGCCAAATGAAGCAATGAATAAATCTCTCTGCCGTTTCAAGACAATAATTAAGATAGATAAAGCTAAATTTCTCTCTCTTTCTTTTTCACCTTCTCTTTCACACACGAGATATTATACCAGAAATTAAAAATTTGCTGTAAAAGTACATACACAGTGACGACACGTGTGTGGGTGTGTTTTAGTGCTTCTGACCTGGTGAAGATGGACACCCAGCCAAAGTCTGTGTCTGTCGGATCAGGAGGTTTGGCTGTAGCTGTGTGTATTGAACAGGTAACATATACACACACAAACACACACACACACACACACACACACACACACACTTTTTGTTTGCATATTTGTTTAGTAAGAGATACCAAGCTATAAGGTTTCAACGTGATGCTGTTAACCTGCAACATTGTCTACAATCCACACACACACACACCTTGAACAGCTTTATTCTCCTTTTAGCTAGAAGTTTAGCTAGATGTTTCCACGGTAACACTTGGCTCATTTCCCCTTTTACTTTAATCACAACAGTTGCTTCAGAGCTAATAGTGTGATAAACAGAATATAAGATTGAAATACACACTTCCGATTTCTTTTCTTTAGGTGGTGCTGTTGAAGGATAAGAGGAAAGTGTTTGCTCTGGATAAGTTGGCTTACCAGCCAGAAGTGGGTGCAATTCATCCCGGAGGTGGCACCGTGGCAGTGGGCGGAGCTGTAAGGAACCACAGAGTGCTGTTTATGATTTGCATGTTTCACCTTCTTCACTTTTCATATTAGTTTTTACATATTGTTTAGCTTCCGGTTACTGATAAAACAAAGAGGTCCGATGGAGAGGATTATATATGTAGAAACACATTGAAAGTATAAAGAAATTGGACCATGATTGTTAAAGGGGTGTGTGTGTGTGTGTGTGTGTTTAGGATGGAAAGGTGTATCTCTACTCGGTTCAAGGGAACACCTTGAAGGATGATGGGAAGGTTCTGGACACTAACGGACCTGTGACGGATGTGCAGTATTCCAGAGATGGGGCGTTCCTCGCTGTCTCAAACGAGAAGAAAGTCATCATCGTGTACACTGTTGCCGATGGTTACGCGGTAAATAAACACAGCCGTTATCCATTTGACTGTAATCAACTGTAATCGTACTGTTTCAAAAAATGTGTCCATAAACAGTATGTCCAAACGAACCAAACCCCAGCAGGTTCCCAATCAAACACTCCAAACGTGTGAAAGCACCTGGAGTAACTGGATCACCTAGCTCTATCACCCATACACAGTCGTACATGTGTTTTGTGTACGCAGGTTAAGGGCGAGTTCTACGGGCATCACGCTAAAGTGGTATGTCTGTCCTGGAGTCCTGATAACGAGCACTTTGCCTCCGGAGGTATGGACATGATGGTGTACGTCTGGACCGTAACTGATCCCGACAAGAGGATCAAAATTCCCGGTACACAAACTTACACTTTATCGTTTTCATAGAACTATGTATGATTTTATTGCCCACTCAGACGGTATCTATTATCTTTCCAATTATATAACTCTATCTAATGACTAATGAGAGAATCTATTTATCGATAAATAACCGTCCACCCCTCCCATGTGCTAGAATGGTTTGTTCCAGTAGTTTCACAAAGTCTAGAAAGTACAGCATCTGGGTGTGAAAAAAAAAGTAGGAAATTTAGGATATGGAATGTGAAGCTTGAGGATGTGTTTAGAAAATGAAGGACAACATCTATATCGACTCGTACGGTTCTGTTATTTACACACGGCCCATGTTGTGTTTGTTTGCACTGCAGATTCTCACCGGTTGCACCACGTCAGCGGACTGGCCTGGCTGGACCGGCGCACGCTCGTCACAACCTCTCACGACGCATGCGTGAAACAGTGGACGCTAAAAATCTAAGCAGACTCGCACACATTTGCAGGATCTGTAGGGACAGATGTAGGGATTGTGTCTTTCTCTCTTTCTCTCTCTCTCTCTCACTCAGACTTGCTTTCACTCGCTCTCTGTTTTTAAGGGTTGTGTGCCAGTAATCTCAGCTGCCTTGTGTGTGTGTGTGTCTGTCTCCTTTCTGCCTTCAGTCAGTTAACATGCTCCTTATCTCTGATCTTTATGAAAGGTGTGACATTCCAGAGGCGTGAGAGTGAGACCTCCATCTTGGCAACATTTATGCTCACACACACACACACTGTATTCAAACACGCACTTCTAAATCATAACACAACTCTTGACCTAACACCAAGATTATTTTTACATTATGTTCTATACAAAACCCTGTCATGGATCGATCTATTTTTTTTTCTTCTTAATTTTATTTCTATTCAGGTGGAGGTTTAGCTTTAGCGCTCTCTCTTACAGTAACGCGCTTATATAATGGACCGTGGTCTGTGTGCATTCTGCTGAGAGGATGTGTGCATTCAGGGAGCAATAACAGGTTGCAAAGTAGAAACAGGACAGTCCAGAAATTTATTTGTGTGTATGTGAGGGAGCCATTGGTGTTGTGTCCCTCTGTCTCCGTCATTGTGGGTATGTATGTTGTGTTTAATATAAGCCTCCACTTTTTCACTGGAGTGGATGTGATTCATACTAATGATGATGATGATGATGATAGTAATAATAATAAGTGATGGAAATAAAGCTGAACACTTTTTATGCATGATGTGGTGTGTGTGCAGTATTTACATCGTGCATGCTGAAATGTTTAAAAAGGACGTGTTGATTATGAAAAAACAAGGCTTTTTATGACGACCTTGCAAAAGCATCCTTGGTATTTTAGAAAATAATAATGAGTATAAACAGACCAGACCTGCCAACCTTTACGCATTTTGTGTAGCAGATACGCATTTAGACACCAAAGTACGCTGCTACGATTTGTCACTTCAAAATACGCATTGTAAAAAATTGATGCACAATTTTGAGTACAACTGTCTGTGCATTTGCGCACCAACTGTCTGTGCATTTGCGCACCAGGCAATGCGCCTATAGGTGTAACCGCATTGGGCAGCAACCTGGGAAAATAATAAAACAGTTTAAAACTCTTCAACGCTACAAGCGGACAGCCGTCAAAACGAATGTGGTTTTCATCTGTCTCTGTCCGTCTTAAATTCTTCTTACATTGACTGTTTTTTACAAGTGAGGACTTAACGTTTCAAAGGTAAATGACCAGAATTGTGAATTTCATCCATTTTAATAAGCCTAGCGAACCACAGGCGTCGTTAGACTCCTTTACTGCGGCATGTGCCTCAAGTTTAAGTTTTACGCACAGATCAAGTTTTACTTTATTTGCCAATATTTATATAGGAAACATAAGTCATGCCTGTAAACGCATCGCCGTCGTACTTTAACGGAAAAGACAAACTGGCGCAAGCACGCAGACATCAATATCTGCGAGCATCTGTGTATCCCTTTTATAGCACGCAGTCATGCTACTCGATTGTTACTGGCTCCTGTAGATCACATCTGATGGACATCGGATTTGTTTGTGAAAAGCAGGGAAATAGAAGCAGAAAGTAGAAATGATGAGGGAGGTATTATTATATGATCAGCCCGTCAAAACCATAGTGAAGTCTAGAGTCTTGCATTATTGCTGAGAAAATTAACACGTGTATGTGTTGTCAGATACGAAGGTACTGTTTAGTTCATTAGATCTAATTTATGGCAATACATAAAGAGTATGCAGATATTATACACAAACGATCATGCACATAATGTAATACTCTTTATTTTAGTAGCAGCCAAGTATTGTTATTGTTAGTGTGAAAATATCACACGTTTTGAGATTTTATTTATTTTGTTGTCTGATATGTGTTCAAGGGACATAGCAGTTTTTTCTGTTATTTATACAGTATGCTATTTGTTGATTTTTGTTGATGTCCTATGTATTTAAGTAATGTTTAAGAGACATGTTTTTGTTTTTATGTTGCCTTTTCGATAAAAGAGGTCTTCATGGTCTACTTGTATGTTGAATAACTAGATATGGTGGTGAGTGAGAACTATGTGCTAAGTAAAATGTTGTGATGAGTGAGCATGTGAACTTAACACTGACCAGCAAATGTGCCTGACCTCGTGCCAAGTCGCTGCAGTAAGTTGCTACTCAAAAACTTTTTCCAAGGTTGGCAGGTCTGACAGACTCTTAAATACCTAATGTGGAAGCCAGATAGCTCTGACATGGTCGAGGTTTCTGTTTTACAAAAGAGGTTACGAGGAGTTTGAATTCTGATGAGGGCAGGACCCAAACAGCGGGTCAATGTGGAAAAGTCTCTCAGACTCACTCCTGTCAATCAGTGCCATTAGCCAATCATGGGCATCAGTTAGCTCAAGTATATATAGTGGGGCAAATAAGTATTTGATACACTGCTGATTTTCCACTTACAAAGAATGGAGAGATCTGTAATTTTCATCGTAGGTACACCTCAATTGTGAGAGACAGAATCTAAAAAGAAAAATCCAGAAAATCACATTGTATGATTTTTAAATAATTAATTTCCATTTTTATTGCATGACATGTCTTTGATACAATAGAAAAACAGAACTTAATATTTGGTACAGAAAACTTTGCTTACAATTATAGAGGTCAGATGTTTCCTGTAGTTCTTGACCAGGTTTGCACACATTGCAGCAGGGATTTTGGCCCACTCCTCCATACAGGTCTTCTCCAGATCTTTCAGGTTTTGGGACTGTCCCTGGGCAACAGAATTTCAGCTCCCTCCATAGATTTTCTATTGGGCTCAGGTCTGGAGACTGGCTAGGCCACTCCAGGACCTTGAATGTTTCTTATCGAGCCACTCCTTAGTTACCCTGGCTGTGTGTTTGGGGTCATGGTCATGCTGGAAGGCCCAGCCATGACCCATCTTCAATGCTCTTACTGAGGGAAGGAAGTTGTTGCCCAAAATCTTGCGATACATGGTCCCATCCATCCTCCCCTCAATACAGTGCAGTCGACCTGTCCCCTTTGCAGAAAAGCACCCCCAAAGCATGATGTTTCCACCCCCATGCTTTACAGTTGGGATGATTGTACTAATCCTTCTACCTCCAAACACAACGAGTTGAGTTTATACCAAAAAGTTCTATTTTGGCCTCATCTGACCCCATGACCTTCTCCCATACCTCCTCTGGATCATCCAGATGGTCTTTGGCAACCTTCAGACTTGAGCAGGGGGACCTTGTGCAGGATTTTAATCCATGAATGTGTAGTGTGTTGCTAATGTAACCGTTGAGACTGTGGTCCCAGCTCTCTTCAGGTCATTGACCAGGTCCTCCCGTGTAGCTCTAGGCAGGTCCCTCACCTTTCTCAGGATCATTGATACTCCACGACTTGAGATCTAGCATGGAGTCCCAGTCTGAGGGAGATTGACAGTCATCTTGAATTTCTTCCATTTTCTAATATTTGCACCAACAGTTGTTGCCTTCTCACCAAGCTGTTTGCTTATTGTCCTGTAGCCCATCCCAGCCTTGTGCAGGTCTACAATTTTGTCCCTGTCTCCTTAGACAGCTCTTTGGTCTTGCCCATAGTGGAGAGGTTGGAGTCTGATTGATTGAGTGTGTGGACAGGTGTCTTTTATACAGGTAAGGAGTGGAGGATAGGAGGACTTCTTAAAGACAAACCAACAGGTCTGTGAGAGCCAGAATTCTTGCTGGTTGGTAGGTGACCAAATACTTATTTCATGCGATAAAATGAAAATTAATTATTGAAAAATCATACAATGTGATTTTTTTTCCACGGTTGAGGTGTACCTATGATGAAAATTACAGATCTCTCCATTCTTTGTATGGGAAAACTTGAAAAATCAGCAGTGCATGGAGTTTCTCAAACTCCTTCAGACAAGAAGATATTCCTTGCAGCACGCTTTGAATACAATGTTAGTACATCGTTGTGCCTCTGCACACAAAAGGTCTGCTTCAATATTTGTTTTCCATCCAATATGATTGGGTTCAGTTTGCTTAGACACAGCAGGTCTTATTTATTGCCAGCCTTTTTAAAAATCTCATTTTAATCACTTAAATAAAACATTTTTGGCAAAATGATTAAAGTGAGATTTGATGCATTGATGAGTCAACCGGGAAGTCATAAAAGATCCCAAGGACAATCGTAGGCCTCCGTCTCGTCTGATAATGTCTGTGTTTGTGAGTCCACCGTTATTACGGTGCTCAGGATCTACAGAAGAGTTGCAAGATGTTTGTTCTGTGACCTCCAGCTTACCGTTAGCGAGGTCATGGTTAGGGTTGAAAATCTGGCCATTTGTGATCTGAAGCTCAAATTTGATTGGGTTTTGCAGCAAGGACACTAAGAAATGGCTCAAAGATACTTAATAAGGGTTTTCAGCAGGTTGCAGTTTTTGCTGCTGAAGGTGATGCAACCAGTTGTTACACTTTGGGTAAAAATATGTTTTCCTCAAGGGTGATATGGATAAGTTTCAACCTTCTACCTTTTAATAAATTACTTTTGTTATGCAGTTTTCACTTTTTGGAACTTTTTGTGTATATCTGGCAACCAATCAGATTAGTTTGCCTTCTTTGCGCGTACCCCTTCATCAGCCAATCACAACAGTTTGTTTGAAACGGTGAGTTGCGACGCCGGCATTGAGCACGTGACCAGGCTCTGATTGGTCGCTGATTAATCTTCTGGGCGGAGTCAGGGAACACCAACGTGATGTGGCGGCGCGCGTGCAGTTTTCAATAGAGATTATAAAGTAATGTTTGTGTTATACTGGGATTATAACTTCTGGAATTACTAAACAGGTACAGTTAAGAATTATTTAATAAAGTAGAGACCTGTTTACTTTTCACGCAGAATATATATAGTACAAGTGCCATGGGCTTCGCAACCATTATATGTACTTTTTTATTTGCTTCCGACACCCATGACAAGTGCAATTGCAGGACAAGTGCAATGTTATTGATTAGTTTGTTGGTTTTTAAACAGTAATACTAGCAGCTCGCCACAAGAGGGCGCCAGAAGCATAATTAATAAAATTATAATCTATAGAATTTGGGTCAGTGTTTAAAAAAAACAAGCTTTTGACATAGTTTGTGTGTGTGTGTGTGTGTGTGTGTGTGTGTGTGTGTGTGTGTGTGTGTTGATATATATATATATATATATATATATATATATATATATATGAGAGAGAGATTTGATGCATTGATGATTTGACAGTCTTAGGAGCTGTAGGCCTCCGTCTCGTCTGATAATGTCTATATATATATGGGTGATATATATATATATATGTATATATATGGGTGAAAATTTCATTTAACAGTAGGGGGGGGCAATAAACATAAAAATTCTCATGAGAAATTTTTGAAGGGGGACAAATAATACAGTCAAATTGTACTTATAAAGACATGTCCCCACAGTGAAAAACTTAGCTTTTATCATTATTATTGTAGCATGGAGACTGCGTCATTCTGGTTATTTTCAAAGTTTTTCTCAGGTTCAATAACAAAGCAGATTTTTCTTCAAAACTATTTATTGCAT
Source organism: Tachysurus fulvidraco (assembly GCF_022655615.1). Classification (NCBI taxonomy): domain Eukaryota; kingdom Metazoa; phylum Chordata; class Actinopteri; order Siluriformes; family Bagridae; genus Tachysurus; species Tachysurus fulvidraco. Next base: position 6,602,576 of record NC_062532.1, read on the forward strand.
TGTTTGTTTACAGTTAAGCCATCAACATACAATAAAATATAAACATTTTTTTATATATAAAATATATAATGTTTTGTAACAAAATCAATTATTAAATAATCAATTTACAGTAACTGCTCTATGTATAAAACCAACAAAACGGCTTTGGCGTGTTAGTTACAGTGCGCTATGCAACTAGCTAATGTAAACAAGCTAACGTTAACTAGATAAGTCAGATTTAATATATAATATATCTGCTAATATAGCAGATTCGTGGAAAATTACATTGGTAAGCAGCATTTTTGCCACAACTAATTTCTGAATGAATCTGCATCAACTACATTAAAGAGAATCGCTTTATTTAAAGTGAATAAAATCCCCTATTTAATGGAGTTTAACTGAGCCGCAGCCACACACCTGACTCTTGTATGCAGAGTAGGTGAGATGTACTGGGAAAGCAGGCAGTGGGTCAAACCACTGTGAGGAAGGGGGAGGGGACTCATTTATTATTTCATTTTATTATTTTTTTTTATCAATTATTTAGGTATACATACATATAATTTTCACAATAGAGAGTGTGATATTTTTTAAATAATTTTTTGGGGGGGACAATCCTTGGATGGGGGGGACATGATTTACGCCCATGTATATGTGTGTGTGTGTGTGTGTGTGTGTGTGTGTGTGTGTATATAATATACACATACGTATACACACACCTCGAGATACGAGTTTAATCCGTTCCGTGACCTTGCTCGTATCTCAAAGCAATTTTCCCCATTCAAATCAATTGAAATCCCATTAATCCGTTCCAGCTCCCAAAATTCCACTCCAGATGTTTTATGTGGTTTGAATATGAAAAATGTACAGTACCTGCATTTATATATGACAAATATTGTATAAAAACATACAGTAATAAAAGAGAGTGTTAAAAAATAAACTGGTTTTACTATAAAGTGGATTATTTACCTTGGAGATCAGACGATTTGAGCTAACGGAAGATGTGCATGGAGGTTGAGGGAGGAGTAAACAGGAGTTAGGAGGAATTTTGTCTCGTACGTACACTTTCACTTTCGTTCACTTACTCGCTACTGTACACTCTTAATGTTACTTTACACTTAAATGGAACTTAACTAAACATCACTAAAAGTTAATGTATTTAACTGAAATTCTCTAAACTTAATTGCTACAATTTCTGTTTTCTTTACATTCATTTTGCTTAATTTTCTTCATCGCTTTTCTCTTGACTTGTTTTTGCCTTTTTTTTTGTCACTCTTTCCTCACTAACATCTGCCCGGTCGTTTTAATAAAAACCTGTCCAAGGAGGTTTGTTTCTTCCTCCCTTTTAAAATGTTTCGGAAATGTGTAATGCAAGTGTCATTAAACAACACTGATGCACGACCAGTTGCAACTATTTTTGTGATGCTCGTATCTCACACGTGGTTGTTGGGGATCTTTGTTGCGGCGGCGGCGGCTCAGATGCTCGTATCTCAAAAGTTTGTTCGTATCTCAAAGCAAAAATTTGGTCGAATCACAGCTCATATCTCTATCTCAAAAAATTTGTATGTCAGTGCACTCGTATCTCGAGGTATCACTGTATGTGTGTGTGTGTGTATATGTATGTATATATATTGATATATATATATATATATATATATATATATATATATATATATATATATATATATATATTATACACACACACACAATTTATATAATGAATAAAATTATTTATTTTTTAATAATCAATTAATTATTATTATTATTATTATTATTATTATTGTTGTTGTTTTTTTCCCCAGAGTTTCCAGATTGTGTCCTTCAAATAGAGGCTGTGTAGATGAATGATCTAAAGGAGTGAAAGTCTTGGACTCGAGCAAGAAACTTAAACCTAATGGTGAGTCAATACATCATGATACATTATGGGCTTGATTGCTGTACAGAGAGGGCGGAGTTATAGAATTGATGTCATTCACAGACGTCATTATAAATAGCTTTATGATCACAGCTTGCGATTTCTGCCTCAACTAAAGAGAGTTTCCTCCAAGTTCATCTGGTTATTTATTCTAACCATTCGAAGTTGTAATCCTAATCATATTGTGTGATTGTTACAGAAAACGAGGTCGCTTTTTATATTCATTACTCTAATATGCACCTTTCTGTCCTAATATTCAAGTCAATTTTATTTGTATTGTGCTTTTAACGATGGGTATTGTCTCAAAGCAGCTGTACAGAAGTATATAAACATGTAATAGAATTATAAAGTTTAAAATGAAGTTACTATTTATCTCTAATAAGCAATCCTGAGGCAACGGTAGCGAGGAAACCCTTCCTGAGATGATACGAAGAAGAAACTTTTGAGAGGAACCAGGCTCAGAAAGGAAGCTTATAACTTCTTAAAGATTAAGGACTTAAGAGTCCTTTTAACAGCAGTTTATAGTTGAGTGAATGTGAATTGTGCAAAAGCTGGCAGACGCAACAGCAGTTCAAAGATGGTATTTATATATTTTTGTTTAGCTCAGGAAACCCCAGAGACAATGCATTACAGCTTGCAGACAGTCAGATTAGCCGGTTTGTCTGATCCCTGACCATGCTTCTGGATCGTCACACGTTGGGTATGCTGCAAGAAATGAGAGCAGCACCTTTTCGAGTCCGATGGACACCAAATGGTCTTCAATCGTGCTCCAAGTATCTATGTTTTCAGAACACCACCTGAACATCCAGCAGTTTAGTGACCATAACCTGCTGTAAGCTACATCGCGAGGGCACATTGGGATGGGGCCAAAGCATACGACAACATTAGACATCGCCTTTGCAAATTTACACACCTCTACAACATTACTCTTAGTAATCTCTGATTTGACGTATATCACGATCTCCTACATCAGCGGTGTCCAATCTTATCCGGAAAGGGCCGGTGTGGGTGCAGGTTTTCATTCCAACCAAGCAGAAACCACACCAAGTCTACTAAAAGCTAAAAATAACTGATTAAACTGGTGGAATCAGGTGTGGCTTCTGATTGGTTGGAATGAAAACCTGCACCCACACCGGCCCTTTGTGGATATGACTGGACACCGCTGTCCTAAATGTACATGGAAAACTACCTCAGAGAACCTGTGCTTGCCTAAGACCCTAAGATTACCTGCTATGTCCAGTGAACTGGCTCCCGGGATACACCTAACCGGTGGTACTGGAGCCCCTAAAGGCCTGGCTAATTTCACTTGCTTTAAGATTGAGCCTCCTATAATCAGAGCTCTTTCAGGTTCCTTAGCAGGTGCTTCAATGAGGAGAGCAAACTTGTAAAGCAGAGCTGAGTAGTGCTCCTGTGAGTGAGCCTAAGGGTTAGCTTTGGCTTTGTGACTACACCAATGAGTCATTGTACTCATTCGCCACACTGTGAGGGCTTTAATGCCAGTGTTAGGGGTTTACTTACTTCACCTAAGGCATCCAGATTTTCCCCTACAGACACTAGACTAATATTGCTATCGCTAACCCTCTCTAGCACCTGACCTTCTCTGTCAGATAGCTAACACAAACTCATCGCAAGTAAAATCAACGCTAACGACGGAGGAAGAATTACTCCGCATCCTGCTGTTCTCAAACTGTACAAGATGAATGTTTGCCATACTTAATGACTGCAAACCTTTTGACTTCTAATTTCATTTCATTTCAAATGTGCTTTTAAGAATGGACAGTGTCTCAAAGAAATATAAAAATTCAGAATCAAAACTTAACATGCTTTTTCGTGTTATTACGCGTTTTGATTTTCCTCAATAATTTTCAATATTCTATTGGATTCTAAAATATTGCAGCATATTGACTTTATTCTTGTAGTATTGCAAGTTTTAGTTTTTGAAAACCTTTTATTTTAATGCATTATTATTATTAAGATTAAGATTACGCCGACTTTTACCTTCTGTAAAAAGGTCCGGAAAAATTACCTCAGGTAATACTGATCCCGTCCGAATAGACCCGCTGTAAATATGTACGGTAAAATTCCGTCATTGCCTGTTTAAAAGTAGTTTTTGGTGTGTTTTGCAAGCATGGAGGCGCCATGTTGTCTGTTTGCGCACGTGATAAAAGGAAGCAACATCATACGCACATGACGCCAAGGTTACTGTGGAGCGTAAAGCGAGTTACCCCTCCTACTTCTGCTAGTTTTACTGAGATGTCTTGTCCCGTGCGAATTGGCCAGTTAATATTACAGACGTCATGAGGTAAAATTGCATTACTCCACGTCCCCACGTAAAACTAATCCCGTCTGAATAGAGAGTAAAAGAAGGCAACGATACAATGCAACAAACCTACAGCCAGGACAGTTACCAGATCCTAATCCAGTCAAATACGACATTAGGGCTTTTCACGGTAACTGTAAACTGATCCCCGGCTTGTTTCACATTTCACAATGCTCTTACTTTACCTGGCGTTTAACTGTTAACTATTTGAATGTATGTAATCATACTTCTTATTTGCATACATGCTTTGCCAGCACCAGTGATCAAATAAAAGCAGCAAATGGCTGCTTTAAATAACGGTTTGACTCGTGTGGGGAAAAATGTACGGTATGTAAATATCCTCCTCGGCTGTTTGAAGCCTCCTGAGAAGTTGAGAACTCAAAGACGGAAAAGAAGGTTGCTTATATAATAATACACATGCTACATAATATTACAAGTAGATTTTAAATTGGTTTCTCTTGCTAAGCATCCAGCTTATAACCCCGGGTAATACGCAGTGCTGAGTCTGCTTTTTACATCACAAGCGTGAAACCTTCCTCTAGCCAGGTTTAAGCACAGCAAGGTTAAGGACCGTGTATAAAGCCTTGTAGAGCGTTGTTGTTAGACAGCACTTTCCACCACCACCACCAACATCATCATCCAGACACCCATTGAAGCCTGGATGTTCATGGCACTGATGAACTGAATGTGACCTAACCAGGCAAACCTGTCTTCTCAGCCAAAACCCTGCTACATCAGGGCAGGGCAGAGCATAGCATAAATAGCGGAGCTCTACGCATAGTTCTGCTCTTAGCTGTTCGATGCTCATATGTGAATGGTGGGAGGGATCAGAAGCTGAAATGCATTACACTAATGGACCTCATGTGACTGCTGAGAGAGATCAGGGAAAAGGAATCACACAGATTTACCAACTCGGAACTGAACCGCTCGGTGAGTTACTGAACTTTGTGTGAAAATATTATTCGAGTTGATGGGGGGGGGGGGGTGTTTTACTTAATGATGGTTCAAAAAACCTTCACTGTTCACAAAGTTTAACCTGATGCTGTGTGTGTTGTGTGAGCACATTTAAGGGTATGTTCAACATGCATCCTCTAAATTCTTCATTTAAACGCGAATAACATTGTCCCGTATTATCACTTTATACACTCATTTTCCACTTTATTAGGAACGTCAGCACATTCGTGCACAACGCATACATTCATGCAGATGTAGCTCAGGAGATCAGTTCATCTTTACATCAGACATCAGAATGATTAAAAAAAACCCAACTCTGATCTCTGTGACTCTCTCTCGAGGGTATTTCCTGGGATCTTTCATTAACGACAGTCTCTAGAGTTTACACAGAAGGGTGAAGGGGAAAGACAAAAAACGACCTGCGGGCAGAGGGACTGCAGGATGAGAGACCTTGTTAATGAAGGAGATTGGAAGAGAATGACTGGGTCTGAGCTGACAGGAAGACTATAGACAGGTCAAATAATTACTCTCCAACTCCCCCCAAGACCAAATGGAAAAGGATGGTGTTACAGTGCAGCAGAACACACTCAGAGGGACGCATGTGTCTGCCATCTTTCACACACACGTGCTGCAGTAACGAGT